>NW_026111703.1:90000-152500 GCF_024679095.1 Eriocheir sinensis
GAGTTGATGGTGGTGATGGCAGTGATGGTGGTGGTGGTGATGGTGATGGCAGTGTTGATGGTGGTGGTGGTGATGATGGTGTTAGACCCTCAGCAGTGATTAGGGTCAGCCGCCATGTTGTCCACTCCACCAATTCCACCTCCATTGACATCGGCGGCAGCGTCAGTGATAGGTTAGAGTATTTCTGTTATCATTAAGGGATTATTGAAGAAAGGGTAGCCTAATTATTTATACATTTATCCCTAACTATTTGGGTGTTATTCCAGAAATCAGATGTGGTTAGGTTAGACTAATTCATCTTTTTATTCATCTTTTCCGTTATTTTGAACGCTTTTTACCATTTAACGTTCTGTTTACTCAATGGTTAGGTTAGATTTGGTCAGGTTGCCTTGGTAAAAATGGGGCAGGCTTTGCACTGCTCCATTGTCACTGGTAGTTGGTGGGTGTATTTCTGGAGTTTTACCTGTGATATGAAGGTGATAACTCTCACTATATATAGATGTTAATTTCTTTCCATATATGTATCACTAGCTTTAATGGGGACTGGGTGGCCCCATACTTCTGCCTGCTAAATTTTCGGCTGGCCCGTGATTTTTATTTATTTATTTATTATAATATTGAATTGCATACGTACTTTTTTCAAACGAACTTTATCCCTTACAAACATTTGCTTACAAAAATTGCATACGAATTTTATGCATGCGAACTATTTCCATACGTACTGTGGTCCTAGAATCATTATAAAGAGCGGAGCAATTCTTGTCTAAACCCTGTAATAGAATAAGTCTTTATAGGTCACAGGAGGCCATAGACAAGGGAGGTTAGGTTCTCGGGTAATATTTCCTTTGTCTTGTTTCCCTGTTAGCTTTGAGGGTCAGGGTGGACCACTGGCCGCCACCTCCTCCTTGCCCTCATGCTAAACCTTTACTACTGTTCCTATAGGTAATGCACTCTCTCTCTCTCTCTCTCTCTCTCTCTCTCTCTCTCTCTCTCTCTCTCTCTCTCTCTCTCTCTCTCTCTCTCTCTCTCATAAAAATAAACATTAAAATTCATGAAGGAATTTATTATTCCCAAAAAGACTCAGTGTTTATACAGTTCTCATTCCTAACTTAATTTGCAGACATAAGAAGAAGAGGAGGAAGAACAAGAGGAGGAGGATGAAGGGGACACACAGGAATCAAATGGTGAGTGTTGTTAACTATAACTATTTTCCTTGTTCATCTTCTTCCACCAATTTTCTTCCTGCAATTGTTCCTTTTGTGCAAAATTCTCGGTCTTTTTTATTTCCATTTCCAGCTCTCAGTCTTCTCTCCTTCCTGTTAGTTCCTGCCACACAGCTGCCCTCGGTACAATGTCAGGTCACAGTGCGGGGCAGAGTTGTCATATGAAAAGGGACTCTGCCATCAAGCGTGACATGTTGTGGGAGCGGTTGTACAGAATAGTGAAGTCCCTGCCATATATAGGGTGGTCCTAATCATGACTGGGTTCAAAGAGAGGAGTGGGTTGGTTTGGAGTCAGTTGGTGGTCAGACCCTGGTGGCAAGGTGGCTCTTAGGGTCGTATTATGAGACATTTCGCCGCCCAAGAACACATATTTGACAAGGCTTTCGTAGGAGTTGTGGGCATTTCCTGGGGTAGTTTTATGACCCTGGTGGTAGTGTGACCCTTCCTCTGTACCATGAATCTAAAGAAACACACATTTGTCAAGACTTTCATAGGAGTTTGGGGCATCTCCTTGGGTAGTTTTATGACCCTGGAGGTAGTGTGACCCTTCCTCTGTACCATGAACCTAAACAAACACACATTTGTCAAGACTTTCATAGGAGTTTGGGGCATCTCCTTGGGTAGTTTATGACCCTGGTGGTAGTGTGACCCTTCCTCTGTACCATGAAGCTAAAGAAACACACATTTGTCAAGACTTCGAGCTTGTATGGGGTGGTACACAGGTGCCTTGAATGGACTCGCCCTAAAAACACTAGTAGGAAAAGCACCTCATGAAAGTGACACACAACTATATGGAAGTCTCAGGAGCATAACACACACACACACACACACACACACACACACACACACACACACACACACTTTGAATATGTATGTATCTGGGTGGGTGAGTGAGTGTATATGTGTGTGTGTGTGTGTTTGGGAATATCATACTCCATTTCTTCCCATCCCATCCCTTCCCCTGCCTTCCTTTCCATCCCTTCCCTTCCTATCCCTTCTCTTCCCCTTCCATCCCTTCCCCTTCCTAACCTTTCTCTTCCCTTAACTTCCCTTCCCTTCCCTTCCCTTCCCTCCCCTGCCCTTCCCTTCCCGTCTGTTCCCTTCCCATCCCTTCTCTTCCCTTCCCATCCCTTCTATTCCCTTCCCATCCTTCTCATCCCTTCCATCCTTCCTTCCTTCCCATCCTTACCTTCTCATCCCATCCATCAATCCTTTCCTTCCTTTCCTTCCTTTCCCAACCCTTCCTTTCCATCCCTTCCTTTTCCTTCCCATTCCTTCCCTACCCTTCCTTCCATCCCTTCTCTTCCTTCCCATCCCTTCTCTTCCTTCCCATCCTTCTCTTCCTTCCCATCCCTTCCTTCCTTCCCATCCTTACCTTCTCATCCCATCCATCAATCCTTCCCCTTCCCATCCCTTCCCTTCCCTTCCCTTCCCTTCCATTCCCATCCCTTCCTGTCCCTTCTCTTCCCTTCCATTCCATTCCATTCCCATCTATTCCATCATATTCAATAAATCTTTAACAGCTGGAAAAGTTCCGTCAGATTGGAAACTTGCAAATGTCACACCAATTTTCAAAAAGGGGGACAAGTCTCATCCAGGAAACTATCGACCAATTAGCCTGACATCGATTGTTTGTAAGTTAATGGAGACTATCATTCGCGACAATATGGTGAAATTTTTTGAAGAAAATAATATGATAAATAATTCGCAACATGGCTTCCGTAGTAAACGTTCGTGTTTAACTAACTTACTTGATTTTTTTTATTATATATTTTGAGGTGTTCGATGAAAGCAGATCAGTAGATATCATATATCTGGATTTTCAAAAGGCATTTGATAAGGTCCCCCACCAACGATTGCTCAGCAAACTATTGGCGCACGGTATCTCGGGTAACATTCACAATTGGCTTGTTGACTGGCTCTCTGAGCGGAAACAGAGAGTAGTTCTAAATGGTGTTACATCTAACTGGCTCGACGTCAGAAGCGGCATACCTCAAGGATCAGTGCTTGGCCCCATGCTCTTCTTAATTTATGTTAATGATATCGATGATGGGCTCACTTGCAAAGTATCAAAATTTGCTGATGACACAAAAATTGCTAGTAAAGTAACTGCGACACTCGACGAAGAAGCATAACAATCAGATTGAGATCGACTTGCACGTTGGGCCAGTCAATGGCAAATGAAATTTAACGTTGACAAATGTAAAGTGTTGCACATCGGAAAAAATAACAATCGCGTTCGGTACGTAATGAATGGCCAACAAATTTCTTGATCCAGGTATTTCTTGATAAAAGCAATATTTCTAAGGTGATATCCAGCTATCCTTACGACATTATTTATCTGACATTTCAGTGTCAAATTGGAATCCAGCAACACTCCCAAGTCACGAACACTTTCAACAATATGAATTTCATTACCACCTATAATCATGTTCCCGTCACCAAAATAACGTAGAGTGTCC
This sequence comes from Eriocheir sinensis, assembly GCF_024679095.1. Lineage (NCBI taxonomy): Eukaryota > Metazoa > Arthropoda > Malacostraca > Decapoda > Varunidae > Eriocheir > Eriocheir sinensis. The sequence continues at coordinate 93,686 of NW_026111703.1, forward strand.
TTCTTCCCCACAAACATGAATTCAGTCTTATCATCGTTTAATTTCAATTGCTTATAATGCATCCAATCCTTCCTTGACTGAATTAATAACACTATTGATCTTAGCACTTGTATTTTCAATATCACTGATGGAAAAGTAGAACTGGGTGTCATCAGCAAATAACTGCTCATCGGGTGTCTCTGTGAGAGACAATCCTGAGTGGAGGAGGCCAAGGGGACATCCACGGACTTAGTGGCTGGAGCAAGTTATAGTAGATCCTGCAGGGAGGTACTCAGGATGGCCTGCAGGGAGAATTGCCCGGAGGGACCCCTGGGCTTGGCGTCGTAGGGTGGGCGAGGCGATGCGCCCCCCTGCGTATGCCCCCATTGATTGATTGATTGTGGTGGTGGTGTATGTGTGTGTGTGTGTGTGTGTGTATGTGTGTGTGTATTTACCTAGTTGTAGTTTTACAGGCCCGGGCTTACACTGGTGTGGTCCCGTCTCCATATCTGCATTTATCCAACTTTTCCTTGAAGCTTTGCACACTGCCAATACTACATCCTCACCGTTCCAAAGCTCTATATCTCTTTGCAGGAAGCTATATTTCTTTATGTCTCTCAGGCATCTTCCCTCCCTCAATTTTTCATCCTCTGTGCAGGGATATGAACCTTTATCTGACTAATGAGACTTTCTTTCAGGGCTGTGAGGAGGAGGAGGAGGGAGGCTGTGGTGAGGTGGAGACTTGACAACACTACCATCGCCATCAGGCCAGGCTAAGGTAATGTCTGCTTGATCTTGTTAGGCTCAAAGGGAAGGGAAAGAAAAGGAAGGAAATGAGAAGGAAGGGAAGGGAAGAGAAGGGAAAGGAAAGGAAGGAAATGAGAGGGAAGGGAAGGAAAGGAATTGAGAGGGAAAGGAAAGGAATAGGAAAGGAAGGGAAGGGAAGGGAAGGAATTGGAAGGGAAGAGAAGGGAAGGGAAAGGAATAGGAAGGGAAGGGAAGGGAAAGGAAGGAAATGAGAAGGAAGGGAAGGAATTGAGAGGGAAGGGAAAGGATAGGCAATGAAAGGGAAGGGAAGGAATTGGAAGGGAAGGGAAAGAAAGGGAAGAGAAAGGAAAGGAAAGGAATTGAGAGCGAAGGGAAGGGAAAGAAAGGGAAGGAAAGGAATAGGAAGGGAAGGGAAAGGGAAGGAATTGGAAGGGAAGGGAAAGGAAAGGAAGGAATTGGAAGGGAAGGGAAAGGAAAGGAAGGAATTGGAAGGGAAGGGAAAGGAAAGGAATGAATTGGAAGGGAAGGGAAAGGAAAGGAAGGAATTGAAAGGGAAGGGAAAGGAAAGGAAGGAATTGGAAGGGAAGGGAAAGGAAAGGAAGGAATTGGAAGGGAAGGGAAAGGAAAGGAAAGGAAGGGAAAGGAAGGGAAAGGAAAGGAAAGAGAAGGGAAGGGAAGGAAAGGAAGGAATTGGAAGGGAAGAGAAGAGAAGGGAAAGGAGAGGAAGGGAAGGGAAAGGAAAGGAAGGGAAGGGAAGGGAAAGGAAAGGAATGGAAGGGAAAGGAAAGGAAAGGAAAATAAAGTTACAAAAAGAAGGAAAAAATAATATATGAAAATGTGAGCCTTCCTCTGTACCGTGAACCTAAAAACACATATTTGACAAGGCTTTCCTAGAAGTTTTAGGCATTTCCAGGGGTAGTTTTATGACCCTGGTGGTAGTGTGCCCCTTCCTCTGTACCATGACCCAACGAAAACACATATTTGACAAGGCTTTCCTAGGAGTTTTAGGCATTTCCAGGGGCAGCTTTATGACCCTGGTGGTAGTGTGCCCCTTCCTCTGTACCATGACCCAACGAAAACATATATTTGACAGTTCTTTCATAGGAGTTTTAGTTATTTCTTGGGGTAGTTTAATGACCCTGGTGTTAGTGTACCCCTTCCTCTGTACCATGACCCTAAGAAAACATATTTGACATGGCTTTCCTAGGAGTTGTGGGCATTTCCAGGGGTAGTTTTATGACCCTGATGGTAGTGTGACCCTTCCTCTGTACCATGACCCTAAGAAAACATATATTTGATAAGGCTTTCATAGAAGTTGTGGGCATTTCCAGGGGTAGTTTAATGACCCTGATGGTAGTGTGACCCTTCCTCTGTACCGTGAACCTAAAAACACATATTTGACAAGGCTTTCATAGGAGTTGTGGGCATTTCCAGGGGTAGTTTAATGACCCTGATGGTAGTGTGACCCTTCCTCTGTACCGTGAACCTAAAAACACATATTTGACAAGGCTTTCATAGGACCTGTGGGCATTTCCTGGGATAGTTGAATGACCCTGGTGGTAGTCTGACCCTTCCTCTGTACCATGACCCTAAGAAAACATATATTTGACAAGGCTTTCATAGGAGTTGTGGGCATTTTCAGGGGTAGTTTAATGACCCTGGTGGTAGTGTGACCCTTCCTCTGTACCATAATGCTACAGAAGCACTCATTAGAACCAAATTGATCTCTTTTTTTAGCCTTTGCAAGTAGTTAATGTTAGAGCCGGAAACATCTGACAATCCCATCTTCTTACAGGCCAAACAGTGCAGAGGAGAAGGAGGAGGAGGAGAAGAAGGAGGAAGAAGAAGAGGAGGATGTGAGCTCTATACATAAAGGCAGATCAATATATAGAAGCTTATGGAGTAGAGGAAATATGTCATTCTATGTATTAAAGAGGATAAGAGGGAGGAGAAGGTTAACTTGTAAATATAGGCAGAAGTTTATGTGCCAAGGAAAATATTTAAATGATTTGTATTATGCATGTATTGAAATGTTATGAACTTGGATGTTTGTATGTATAAGGCTATGGGATTTACTTACAAGGTCTGTGGTGTTTTTTTTTTACTTATAAGGTTGTACTTAGGATTTTACTTATAAGTTCTGTGGCTGTGGGTACCTCCTACAAAGCCTTTCTACTATGGCTATTAATTAACAAAATCCTCTTTCTTTCAGCTTGTGTACTGGCTCAGAAAGTAGTTAAAGGGTGCATGTTATCTATGAAGGCTATATCAATAAGTATGGAAGTGCGTTATGGCTATTAACAACAATCTCTCTTTCAGCATGTGTACGGGGATAGAAAGTTACTTGGCATATATTGAAATGTCATGCACTGAGAGTATTTACGTAAAGGGCCGGGGTTATTTCTTGTAAGGTACTGCGCATGATTTTACATATACAGCCTTTAGTGTTTCTTTAGGTTAAGGTATTTCCTATCCCAGCACGTATAAGAAACTTGGGTATGGATTTATGTGTGAGTTACTGAGTTGCATGTATACTAAAATGTGTATTTGGGATTTTCATCTTCTGTGTTTTATATATGTATATCCTAAGAATGGTGTTTTGTTGGGAAAGAATGTTATGCACTGGGGTTATTTATATACAAAGTCTGTGGTTATTTCTTCATAAGGTATTTCCTATCCCAGTACGTATAAGGAACTTGGTATGGATTTAAATGTGCGTGTTACTGAGTTGCATGTGTATGTGCATTCAATGTATTGGGGTATATATTGTGTATTGGGGGTATTTATTTCAAGGTTAAAGCACTGAATGGAGGGGAATTTATGTAGGGGAAAGGTCTGTAGTGGGGGTGTCGTAACTAACAACCTCTCCTGCAACAACTCCTACTGGTGCTTGTGTATAGATTTAATTATGTATTGGAGATATGTATTTGAAGGTTAAGATACTGGATGGAAGGGTATTTATGTTGGGGTAATATGATAATGTCTGTAGGGATTTGTCTTAACTTAACAACCCCTTCTGCAATAGCTACTACTACTACTACTGGTGCTGTCCATAACTTACAACACTTCCGTACTTGGAGTATTAACAAAACCTTTTAATTTCAGCTACCAAGGACAACCTCTGCTGCTCCGGGTATCAACTCCTGCACTCCTGGGACTGGCATAACATCTGCATGCCCTTGTAACAACTCACTCTGCTTCTGCTATTCATAACACCCCGTTCTGCGTCTGCTGTCGTAACAGGGCATGGCTTCTGTATACTAACTCCTGCTCGCATAACCCGCATGGATTTACACTTCTCTCTCTGCTTCTGGCTTTCGTACCTATCAACACATTCTGCGCCTTCCTTCGTAACTAATCCCACGGCTTCTCTGCATGACAACTCCAGCTGCTTACGGCAAAATTTCGCATAACAGCTACTCCTGCTTACGTATGACAATTCTCTCTGGCTTCCATAACAGCACGTATGGCTTTTGCATGTGAACGCATTTCATTTCTGCTGCACACTAACCCACACTGCTGGCTTGAGTATCCTAACGACCTAACCCATTCTGTAAGCTGCCGCCCAGTGCTCCAGGTGACCCCTAACAAGCCTGTCGGATCGGCGTCTAGCGAGGGAGGTTCCGTTCCCCCCTAGAGCTGTCTCCCTTCACCTTAAAAAAATAGTTTGACATCATTTGAGAGCAGCAGTACAGGCCAGGTATCAGAGAGGGGTTCAGGCCTATATGGGGACACCTCTGTTAGGCTTGTACCTCAATAAATAACTAGAAAAAAGTTGGAAAGTGTTAAACAATGACCATACGTAACCTAGTCATGTGTGAATCCTGACTATGGAGGGAGATTATCCTCAAACACGTACGGTTATATATATACATGTCTTTTACCCACCCATGCGTGCAGTACGGGTGGTGAACTCTGACCTCTATGAAATAAATATACGTAACAGGAAAAAAATAAATTGGTTTAAAATATATTTCCCTCATCCATGTTCGGCAGCAGATATGTACAGGTTGAAAAAACGGGTTGATATCTGATGTTTGACCCCACAGTTGACCGTTCGTCCCTGCGTCTGGGATCGCTACGTCAACATCTTCGGCCGACGTCTCCACCTTAGGGTTGAGTGTCCATCCCTGCGTCTTTGTGTACCTGCGTTAAAATCTTCACCACCATATGACGTTGAGTCTGGCGGGCACTGTTTTGGAATCTCGAGACGGCAATTTCCCACGGCTGTTAAGGGTATGGGTCAGGCTGTCATGGGTGGCTGTTATGTTGGCCTTCTCACGGTGTCAAGGCTCGTAAAACCACCCTTGGAAATACTAGCAACACAGCGTATATGGAAAGCCTTCAAGTGATGTAGTGACTCGTGGAAATATTTGCAACCTAACATATTTCACCCAGTGGTGGTGGTGGTAGGGATCATGTTTCTTAACGGTCCCTCTAAGCGAGAAAAATGAGAAAAAATCATCACTCACACAAACCATTTCATAATATATATCAAAGCATTTGTGATCACATTATGCATCATCTATTTTGGGGGGGTTATATCGTTGCACAAATTTGGCCTGTCATTGCTACACGGGAAAGCCACAAATTTGGCCCGTCACTGCTACACGGTATAGCCACAAATCTGGCCCGTCGCTGCTACCGTTTTAAAAAGCATTACTAAGCACATCAGACGCACAGTTGTATGTCTGTTTATTGAGGGGACTGTTTGGGTCTTGTATTTTCTGTTGTATATTTCCAAGGCCAAAAAGGTCAGTAATTGGGTTCTCAATGATGTTTTTTTAGGTTGATGGTACAGAGGAAGGGTCATAAAAGCACCCTTGTCTGTAACTCCCCTGAAAGCCTTGTCAAATATGGTTTTTTTTTTTTTGTTTTGTTTTTTTGTTTTTTTTTTTTACGTCATGGCCTATTGCTCCGGTAAGCTTCTTCCCAGTGGATCCTGATGGTCGGCCCAAGGCTTCTTCCCGGTGGGGCCTGATGGTCGGCCCAGCCCGTTCTGGTGCAGGCAAGTGTTTATAGTGGTGCCATCTTGCATTGGCTCATGCTGCCCTCCCGGAGCTCATCTTTAATCCTAGAATCTAGAGTCCGGGTTGATAGGTGGTCTTCTGGACAGCATGTGGGTAGTTTTAACCCGGTAGCAGCGGGGATCATGTTTCTTAATGGTCCCTCTAAGCGAGAAAAATGGGAAAAAATCATCACTCACACAAACCATTTCATAATAATATATATCAGCATTTGTGATAATTTTATGTATCATCTATTTTGGGGGGTTCAAATCATGGCACAAATTTGGCCCATCGCTGCTACACGGTAAAGCCACAAATTTGGTTCCTTCCCTCCCATCGTAAGTCTCTCCTCCTCCTCCCTGCCCCAAAACCTTAATAGTGTTTTATCCTTACCTGTGTTAGGATAATAGGCTACTGGTGTGATAAACTAAATCTCTCATTATAACCTTTCTCCTCTTCTGTTCAAAGCTAAAAACCTAATCTTTTTCCCTCTTCCTATAGCTCAAGCCCATCCATAGGGGGGGGGATTGAGGTCTAGCACTGTCTTGGATAAAAATGTGAGAGGATTATCCCAGCTTAGCTCAGGCCCTTGGAAACCACTTATAGGGAAATACATGTAAGGTTGTGTCTACAGGTCAGCTAGTATTCCTCCTGTCTCATAATGCTTATAGTTTTTGCCTTCAACACTGATTTGATAACAAGGTGCCAATGCTCAGGTGAGGGAAAGTGCATGTGTGTGGGTGGGTCGGACAGAGAGCTTTACTATATGAAAAGGCTTCGTACACTCAGAATTTGCCATGTTTAACCCTTGAAAGCTTAGTTCTGGCTAGATACCAAAGCTCTAAAGCATCACATTGAGCAAGGGTTGATGTAGGAGAATCAATTACCTCTCCATACAGTATTTAAAGAGGGAATTTGACCCTTTGAAAAGGCCTCGTACACTCAGAATTTGCCATGTTTAACCCTTGAAAGCTTAGTTCTGGCTAGATACCAAAGCTTTAAAGCATCACATTGAGCAAGGGTTTGTGTAGGAGAATTAATTACTTCCCCATACAGTATTTAAAGAGACTGACTATTTGGAAAGGCTTCGTACACTCAGAATTTGCCATGTTTAACCCTTGAAAGCTTAGTTCTGGCTAGATATCAAGCTTTAAAGCATCACATTGAGCAAGGGTTGATGTAGGAGAATCAATTACTTCCCCATACAGTATTTAAAGAGACTGACTATTTGAAAAGGCTTCGTACACTCAGAATTTGCCATGTTTAACCCTTGAAAGCTTAGTTCTGGCTAGATACCAAAGCTCTAAAGCATCACATTGAGCAAGGGTTGATGTAGGAGAATCAATTACTTCCCCATACAGTATTTAAAGAGACTGACTATTTGGAAAGGTCCTGTACACTCAGAATTTGCCATGTTTAACCCTTGAAAGCTTAGTTCTGGCTAGATATCAAGCTTTAAAGCATCACATTGAGCAAGGGTTGATGTAGAAGAATAAATTACATCCCCACACAGTATTTAAAGAGACTGACTATTTGAAAAGGCTTCGTACACTCAGAATTTGCCATGTTTAACCCTTGAAAGCTTAGTTCTGGCTAGATATCAAGCTTTAAAGCATCACATTGAGCAAGGGTTGATGTAGGAGAATCAATTACTTCCCCATACAGTATTTAAAGAGACTGACTATTTGGAAAGGTCCTGTACACTCAGAATTTGCCATGTTTAACCCTTGAAAGCTTAGTTCTGGCTAGATACCAAAGCTCTAAAGCATCACATTGAGTAGGAGAATCAATTATTTCCCCATACAGTATTTAAAGAGACACTATGAAAAAGAAAAAACTCGTACACTCAGAATTATGTTTAACCCTTGAAAGCTTAAGATCAAGGGTTGATGTAGGAGAATCAATTACCTCTCCATACAGTATTTAAAGAGGGAATTTGACCTTTTGAAAAGGCCTCGTACACTCAGAATTTGCCATTTTTAATACTTGAAAGCTTAGCACTAGTATATTTACAAGCTCTCAGGCATCACATTGAGCGAGGGAATTATCTCGAGGGGCAAAGAAGTTCATAGGAGAATTAATTACCTCCTCAAACAGCATGTAAGAAGGGATTTGACTATTTAAAAAGGCCTCAAACATAGAATTTGCCATGTCTCTACAGTTGAAGGTCCATCGCTGCCTTTAGTCAAAGTTCTCAAGCTTAAAAAATAACACGCTTGATGTAAAGGAATGAATTATCTCCCCCAAACTATTTAAAGAGAGATTTTGAGTGCTTGAAAAGGCCTCAGACTCATAGAATTTGCCACGTCCTTGCAGTTAAAGGTCCATCGCTGCTTTTAGTCAAAGTTCTTGAGCTTAAAAATAACAGAGGATTGATGTAGAAGAATGATTTACCTGCCCAAACAGTATGTACCCAGCCCCCTCAAGTCCCCAGTGCAGTCCTCCCCAGTCTCATCTCCAAATTACCTTTATTCTGGGGTCAAAGACATTATAAATAAGTGTTTTCCATTCCCATGTCAGCCCTAAGACCCTCAGGCCCCAGTAATTGGTCACCTAACCCAACCTAGCAAGTGTGTTAGCATAATACTGGCGGTAACATTTTAATTAACCTTTCCAATGAGCAAAAAGAATTAATATGGAACTATGAATCAAATATCCCCAGCAATTAAGTCTCCACTTTGTTATGTAACATTAGTAAGGGTTCCAGTATATGTTAGATAATTACTAGCATTGTCAAGAACAGTTTTAATAGCCTTGTCAAGGGTTGGCCGAGAAAACAATATTATAACAAGCACTGAACTAATTCTTGAGTAATTGGACTGAGAAAGCCTTGATGGTACTCTATTTTTGCTATATTATAAAAAGCCTATAAGCGATGCCTTGGAAAGCTACCATAAGCAAGGGTTGGTCTAGATTATTGATGTCCAAGCTATTAATTATATGTATTTTCTCTTACCTGAAGCCCCCTAGCTCAAGCCCCCAGACCCTCGATCAGCCTCTTCCAGACCCCCCCCCAGTAGCTACCTTATTTTCTGGGGGATCAAAACCATTAATTATGTGTTAGTTTTGATAATTACCTGACATTAAGTCTTCCCATGGGCAGTGTCAGCATTTGTGAAGCCTTAATTATCATGAGCATAGTTTTATATCAAGCACTAACTCTTGGGTAAGACTTTGAGAAGGTCTTAATGTACTCAATCTTTGGCATATAAAAACAAGTCTAGCAATGCCTTAGGAAGATACCATGAGCAAGGGGTGAGTTAGCAGCTTGATATATATTCCTTAATACTGCATAGACAATGGATCGAGGTCTTGTTCAGTATATATATCAGGCACAATTGTCCATCTTTTGAGTTAGTTTATCAAAGACATATCACTGAATCTTCTACCATGAGCAAGGGATGAGTTAGCAGCTTGATATATATTCCTTAATACTGCATAGACAATGGATCGAGGGCTTGTTCAATATATATTATCACTCATATAGGTTACAATTGTCCATCTTTTGAGTTAGTTTATCAAAGACATATCACAATCTTCCACCATGAGCAAGGGATGAGTTAGCAGCTTGATATATATTCCTTAATACTGCAAAGATAATGGAAAGAGGGCTTGTTCAATATATATTATCACTCATATAGGTTACAATTGTCCATCTTTTAGTTTATCAAAGACATTACTGTATCTTGTACCATGAGCAAGGGCCTTAGGGTGACTTATAGGAGATAGTTATACATTCCTATGTGTTTCATAGAGGAAAGGAAGAGATCTAGAATGATATATATTCTAAGGGTTCTTCATCTCTTATAGTTAATTAGTTCAGCAGTGAAAATCAGTTTTATGCTGAGTGCTGAGTAGCCTTGATGTTGATCGGCCAACACGTACCTCAAGTCAGCATGCATTTGTGTTATAAGGTCAATAAACTCACGGCCCAGAATCAGTCAGCATTTTTGAAGTCGGCATTTAAAGTCAGCATCTCTCTCTCTCTCTCTCTCTCTCTCTCTCTCTCTCTTCCCAGCACGGCTTAATATGATATCAGCCCTTATTGATGTTGCCGTTAAGTACAACATTAAATATCATGCATGCAGGGGACGAGAAAGCTGAAAAAAAAAGTAAAATGACGAGGCGGAAGAATTATATATGGCGAGCGATCGAGTCCATTGGCGGGGGTGTTGCCATTCTGAGGGAAAAAAAAACGTTATTTTCTCGTAAGTCTATATATTAGAGAATCTCATTCATCCCTGTGTCTCGGTATGCTAGGTCACAGGTCAAGTCATGCAATAAACATGTTCTGTACGAGTGTGGTGACTCCGGAAACAATATATCAGTAGTGTGCTGAGGTGACCGATCAGCTGATTAAAACAGCTGATTGGGTACGCGGAGGTTTAAACATTACGTCATAGCTTTCGGATGGGTTTTAATTTACAGATTTACATAGAAAATCAGACCCCAGGGTCCAGACTAAGTGGCCTGTCCTTAAACTAAGTGATTCTACATTAATCCGATGGCTCCATAACGTTGCATTTCAACTCTAGTTAATATATTGAGTTGAAGGAAGTGACGGCCGATCGAGCTTGTTTTTAAAGGAGATCAATCGTGTGACCACTGAAGGAAGGCAGGGAGCTTATTCCATTCTCGCACTACAACGTTAATTGGTGAAGAAAAATTTGGTTCAGTCTGAATTTACTTGTCTACATTTGAGTTTTACGCCTTAATTTGTTCCTCGTACGCAAAGTGTCATCGATCATAAACAATATTGATCTGTCTACATTCGTGAAACATATGGAGCCAAGCTCAGCAAATTCAGCATGGCCCAGAATTTCTTTAAGTCGGCATGGTCTGAAGTCAGCATGGCCTAGCTGGCTCGATCCCCCAACTCAGCATGTCGGTACAGGAAGCTTTTTTGTAGCGATATGCTTAATTCAACTCAGCCTATGACCTTTTCTGAGCTCAGCATACTACTACTACTACTACTACTACTACTACTACTACTACTATTACTACTACTACTACTATTACTACTACTACTACTACTACTACTACTACTACTACTACTACTACTACTACTACTACTACTACTACTACTACTATTACTACTACTACTACTATTACTACTACTACTACTACTACTACTACTACTACTACTACTACTACTACTACTATTACTACTGTATACTACTACTATTAATAGGGGTTTAATTATGAACAAGTCAGCAATGCTCACTCAGAATGGCGCCTAGCTGTTTCTCAATGCTGATCCTATTTTGAACTCAGCATGCATTAAAGAGTTACTGATTTCAGTCTGTATAGCCACTCTGAGCTCAGCATGGTGGTCTATATATGACAGCATGATCGTTTTCTTGATATGCTGAGTTCGGAGTTCAACATGGATTTAAGTTAAGATTAGCATATGAGTCAGCATGGCCATAAGTTTAAATCAGCTTGCATAAGATCGAGTCAGCATGGCTATCTCTTTCAATGCTGACTTTTTATAGGCTCAGCATAGGAGTTATACAAGTGAACAATGCCGTCATTGAACTCAACTTACTGCATATATTGTGACCTTTATTTCAAGTCAGCATGCATCATGAAGTCAGCATGTGACCGTAAGCTTAAATCAGCTTGATAGCATAAGATATAGCATTTCAGCATATATCCTTCAACTTAATATCAACTAGAGTAGAAATGCAACGTTTTGGAGTCTTCTGATTAATGTAAAATCACTTAGGTTTAAGGACAGACCACCAAGTCTGGACCATGGGGTCTGTGTGGTCTGATTTTCTATGTAAATCTATGTAAAGGTTGGAACAATTAGTTTTGAGGTACAACAATGAGTTTTCCTGTTCCAACGTCCATCTTCCCTTATTAAATATTTCAAAGCCATTATTTACACGGTTTTAGGTTTAATTAAAGAGAAAGAGCGATATAATTACCAGTTTATACAGGAAGAAACGTTGTAACCAATGGCTTTAAGATCTAATTAATACGTGATTCATTTCCCTTCCTCCCTCCCTCTATCTCCCTCTCCCTCCCTCCCTCCCTCCATGCTTCACGTAAGGGAGACTACTAAGTGTATTAAGAACTCCCTGAAGCCATTATTCCCACATATAAGCTCATTACATCATATTGTAAGCCCGTGCTGAAGAGTGATAGGATTTTATACTTTCTGCAGTTTCGTTCACAACATGTGCCGAGACCCAGACCCAGACCAACCCATTAATAACGAATAATAATGATTCCAAGGCCTTACCGCTGTTATTAAGGCCCCGGCAGGACTTAATTGGGGTTTACTAATGACAGAACACGCGATAAAAGGGCAAAGGGGCAGTTAAATAGAGTAATTAATGTTTCCGAGGTTAAACTAAAACTATTTATGTCAGCGATAATATACCTAAGCACTGCAAAAAAAGCCCTATTAATTAAACATTTCGACCCTATCTCTAAATAAATCTAGTTATTGGAGCGGAAAAGACAGTTCCAGGGTCATTTAATTCAAGTACAAGAATCTATTGAGCTGGCAGGAATCAGCTCGCAGCCGGAAAATAGCTCGCGAAAGGGGACTTGAAACTGCTTAATTTTCAATATATCACTCACTGCTATCGTTTAACTGTCCCTTTGCGACTTCAATACACTGCAAATACATCAGATAAACACTTAAAATCAGTAGAAGGCTTTAAAACAAACACATAGGAGTTTACATAGGAGGAACTACTCTGAGCTGATACTCACTCCTGGTTTGGGCAATCTCAACGCTTATATATAGATCACAGGTGGTTAAAGAGACATAAATCAAGGCAAATTAAGACGTTTTTTGCTGTCTTTACCCCATTGGACATGTGTAGTGGGTAGTATCGCGACTCATTTCCCCGAGGAGGCATTTCTCGTACACACCGGGCCCCAGCCGTGGAGGGAGGAGGCTGGTGTGTTATTTTTGTGTTTTTTGAAGCGAATTATCCTGTTGCCGAGGGAGCCATGCATCTGGAAACGGTAAATAGTCCCTCGTGATTGTTTTGGGTGGGTGAGGGCAGTGAATTAAGGCTTGTAATAGGTGGAAATAGGGAAAATGTATCGGTGGGGGAGAAGTGGATTTAAATGGCCGCCGTGGTCGTTCAGAAGCTCATCGTTTTTTACTGATTTCCGGTAAAGTAGAGTACGTAGCGGCACGGGGCTTGAGGGGCAAGGCGACACGTGCATTGCATTCCTGTGTGTGGAGTTGGAGAGCGGGATATAAGCCGGTAAGGTCAGAAAGGTCACGTATATAACTGGCTTGGGGTGTCCGGCTCCATATATGACCTTAGTTATTAATGACCTCTAAGACCTTCGGGCACTATGATAGGGAGAACTGAGATGAATGACCTAATGTATGGGGTCAAATGAGGTGTGAGGGTCTTAAATATTGAATTATGGGCGTTTAGCGGTGAGGTCATAAGGGCGTAACTGGCGGATGGAGCGAACCATATGTGACGTATTATCTCAGTTATCAATAACACCTAAGAACTTTGAACACTATGAGAGGGAGAACTAAGCTGAATGACCTAATGTATGGGGTCAAATGAGGTGTGAGTGTCTTAGATATTGAATTATGGGCGTTTAGCGGTGAGGTCATAAGGGCGTAACCGGCGGATGGGAGCGAACCATACGTGACCTTATATCCGTGAGTTTTGACCAGTGTAAGATGCCTGGGTACTCCTATATTAAGGGTTAGGGTGTATTTGTGTTGTATTATTGCAGATATGAGGAAGGAAAGTGTTACTCAGGAAATATTGAAGGTTAACGTGAGCTAGAAGTGTTTTAAGGGTGACTCGTCTAGCGGGCGGGGTGAATTTTACGAATTTTTCAGATTTATTTATTTCAGTGTTATTTCTCTTGATTTTTTTGCGTTTTCATCGTCATGGTTGTGATTTCATGTGTGTCTGAGGTGGTATTGATGGTGATTGTGGTGATTTTAGGTGATGCATGTGGTGGTGATGACCCGGGGTGGTGAACCTATTAACTCTAAGGGGGAATATGTAGGTTAGCGTTGTTGCCTTGACCACATGTGCTTACCCTAGACCATCGGGTGTCATTCTAGAGTTATACATGCTCCTGGTACTGCGAAGGCTGGCATGAACCTATATTTTGCCTGTCAATATTTACTTTGCTCTCACAGGAGGTTAAGGTTAAAATCTAAGTTTAATCCAAGGTTAGGATAACTCAGTGATGACCAGTATCTTATCCTAGACCTGGGGGCTTCGTGGTGCAGTGGTTATAAGCAGTTAGCACACCCGGCTCACAACCGAGAGAGCCTGGGCTCGATTCCCGGGCAGAGTGGGAAAATTTGGGAGGCTTTTCCGATACCCTATGCCCCTGTCCACCCAGCAGTACCAGGTATTAATTGGGGGTTGTGTCCCATCTCCTGGGATCTGTTCCCTTCTTTAATTCCTTCCCCTTCTGTCTCTCTCCGGCATATGACCACAGATGTTGCGCCGACTAAATGAAATTTTCCAACTTTTTTATCCTAGACCATCGGGTGTTATTCTGGAGGTCTGCTCATGATACCGCGAGGGCCGGAATTGACCTATTTTGTCTGTCAATTTTTATCTTGCTCTCACAGGAGGTTACGTTAAAATCTAAGTTTAATCCAAGGTTAGGATAACTTAGTGCTGACCGGGCATTTTTTTTGTTAATGTTTCCGATATTTTTCAGCCCTTGAATATATAAATAAGTGTGAAGTGATGAGACTTGGGTGTTTTTTCTGGAATAACACCCACTTGTTTAGGATAAATAGGCAGGATAGGCCTCTCACCACACTGCCGTTGATGTCACTGGCGGGAGAGGTGGCTACGGTCATCTCCATACTCCCCGCCTCTTAAAATATTGTCTTGGGGTGCAACACAGTATATATTTGTTTTATTTCATTGTGGTAGTGGAGTGCACGGCAGGTACGGTTAACCCGGTAGCTGTGGGGATCATGTTTCTTAACTTGGTAGCAGCGATGGGTCAAATTTGTGTCTTTACCGTGTAGCAGCGATGGGCCAAATTTGTGGCTTTACCGTGTAGCAGCGACGGGCCAAATTTGTGCCATGATATAAACCCCCCAAAATAGATGATACATAATCTGATCACAAATGCTTTATATATAATATGAAATGGTTTGTGTGAGGGGTGATTTTTTTCCATTTTTCTCGCTTGGAGGGACCATTAAGAAACATGATCCCTGCTGCTACCACTGGGTTAAAGGCCCTTCCCTCTAAGCGAGAAAAATGAGAAAAAAATCATCACTCACACAAACCACTTCATAATATATATCAATGCATTTGTGATCAGTTTATGCATCATCTATATATTTATTTATTTATTTATTTATTTTTACGTCTTGGCCTATTGCGCCGGTAGGCTTCTTCCCGGTGGATCCTGATGGTCGGTGGTGGGGTTTATATCCTTCTTAATATATCAAGTTACATATCATGGCAAGAATTTGGCCCGTCGCTGGTACACTGTAAAGCCACAAATTTGGGCCCCTGTTACTATCAGGTTAAGTTAGGTCTTGTTAGGATAGCTCAGCAAGTTTGGGCAGGTTAGGATAGCTAAGATTTAATTCTCTAAATATATGGTCTTGGGGGGACACACCTGGAGATACATTTCTGTTTATATTGTTTTGTCAGTGGCTTGCTAAGGCTAGATTAGTTTAATTAAAGTTTGGTTAGGTTAGGATGACTTAGATTTAATTCTCTTTATATATAGTCTGGGATGACACATTGAGGCATATGTTTTTACTTTTTGCATATTTGGCGTCGGAACACAGGCTGGGGAAGGAGACGGTGGCTGAGTGGTTAGCGTGCCGGTCCTGCGTTCACTGCGTCATGGATGAGGAGGGTTTGAATCCACTGCTGCCACAGTCTACCTGTCCTGAAGACCACCACCATCATCCTGGACTGTATGGGACTGTCCAAGGGAAAGCAAGATGGGGCCGCTATAAACACTTGCCGGCTTGGGCCCACCACCAGGCCCAGCCAAGGGAGGTAAGGAAAAAAAAGTATGGCTAGGTTTGAATAAGTTTTAGGTTAGAATAGCTTAGTGTTAAAGTATCTTGTAACTATTATTATTGTCAATATTATCATTCCTATTACGCGTACTATTATCTAGCTTGTAAGGGACTGTATGCATATACAAATACACTGTATTGCCAAGAAACAAGAGGAATTAACTATTTTAATGATAAATATAAGTGAATCTCGTTATTGAGGACCAGGAGACAGATTTTGTGTTGGAAGTCCGTAAATATAAGAGGCTGAGTACAACAGTCTGGCAATGTTGGCACTGCCTCAAAGTATAGGCCTGGCTGTATGTATAGAGTTATATGAGGGGAGAGAGAGAGAGGGGGAGGGTAGAGGAAGAAAAGTATGTAAAAAAACAAATATGAGAGAGAGAGTATCAATTAATTATCTTAATTATACAGCCCTTGATAGAGAGAGAGATTTTATAATATATTATCCCATGCTGTCTTTCCCAGTACAAGACTTTGAGAGTGGACACATATTTGCAGGTTGGTGTAGCAGTGCCGGGAGGTTCCATAACACAGGGCACTCCTCACCTCAACAACAGTCTCTTCACCGACAAGTAATTCTTCACCAACAAGCTTTTCAGCAGCTTGGAGAAATAGGTAAGCTTTCTCTACTCACTTCCTGCCCTGCCTTCATTACCCCCGCCAGAAGCCTCCAAAGGGTGAACCCGTTATATTGAGCTGTAAAATGTTCAGCAGCTCACTTAGTAACCCAGCATGTTGTAAAATGTTCAGTACATCTCCTTGCTTAGAGGGAAAGGCCTTTTAACCCAGTGGTGGTGGTAGCAGCAGGAATCATGTTTCTTAACCCGGTAGCAGCGGGGATCATGTTTCTTAATGGTCCCCCAAGCGAGAAAAATGAGAAAAAAATCATCCCTCACACAAACCATTTCATAATACATATCAAAGCATTTGTGATCAGTTTACACATCATCTATTTTGGGGGGTTTAAATCATGGCACAAATTTGGCCCGTTGCTGCTACACGGTAAAGCCACAAATTTGGCCCGTTGCTGCTACACGGTAAAGCCACAAATTTGGCCTGTCGCTGCTACACGGTAAAGCCACAAATTTGTCCCATTGCTGCTACACGGTAAAGCCACAAATTTGTTCCATTGCTGCTACACGGTAAAGCCACAAATTTGGCCCGTCGCTGCTACCGGGTAAGAAACATGATCCCCGCAGCTACCGTGTTAAGCATAGGGTGCATGATATATGTTTGCCAAAGTGCTTACTACACACTGGATACATATTATGCATGCAAGATTGGTTTGCTTTATAATATAGTTAGATTAATTTAATTTATTTATTCAGCCCTTGACAGAGAGAAAGTAATATTTATTATTGTACAAGTGACTTAACACATACATGTCGCCAACATTATTTTGTATAAGTTTAAACACAGGAATAAGACAACAACAATCCTGGCATCAAAGTTCCTTAAGCCCTAACTCACTCACCGGTGCTAATGCAGGAGTCAAGTCATCATTATACAGTAAATATTGGTGTGAAAAAGACTCCTAATATTGGCCGCATCATGTGTGGAAATACATATTAAAAGGAAGCCTAGCCAGCAGGGAGGAGGAGGCTCACTACATGGTTTGGTCTCAAAAGCTAACAGGCTATATTTTCACCTGCAAGGGTAGATATATATTTTTCTACTTACTTTTTGCCTTATTTTACAGCCTTTGACAGAGAGGAAAGTAACACACACAAACTGATCACAAATGCTTTGATATATAATATGAAATGGTTTGTGTGAGGGGTGATTTTTTCTCATTTTTCTTGCTGGGAGGGACCATTAAGAAACATGATCCCTGCCACCACCGGGTTAAGTTAAAGTTTTCTAAAGAAAGAATTGCTACATTACATTTGTAAGTCACTGACACAACAAAAACACTCACCACCATCACTTTGTTGATGCGTCATGGACAGCGATATTAGGTAGGGTTAGATACACGGGAGCCAAGGTTCAGAGGAGCTGCTTCGTGCAGACTCCTATGTTCTTATGTCACTGGACGAGGTGGAAGGATGCTTGGGTGCCATAGTAGGGGTCAAAATGCAGTGTGTGTATTCCAGAGAAACGTTCCACTCACAGTGCTGGCTAGCTTCAGACTGAGGAGAAAGACAGCGTCTCCGCCATAGCAGGGCACGATAACAGAAAACCTTATTCCCGATAACTGATAATGAAAAACCTTAACAACACCCTGCGCCGTATCCGAGATCGCCACGCGCGCTAAATTTCAAATGTCGCTATTGAATATGACAAGCTTTCAGCCATAAACTCAACATAATCATCATGTATTATATATGAAAACATGCAGAATTAAATGGTACACATAAAGAAACTCACTACGGCCAGGCCAAAACAACACCCCGCACTGTATCCGAGATCGCCACGCGCGCTAAATTTCAAATGTCGCTATTGAATATGACAAGCTTTCAGCCATAAACTCAACATAATCATCATGTATTATATATGAAAACATGCAGAATTACATGGTGCACATAAAGAAACTCACTACGGCCGGGCCAAAACAGCGCCCTCTGCTGTGTCCGAGATCGCCGCGCGCGCTAAATTTCAAATGTCGCTATTGAATATAACAAGCTTTCAGCCATAAACTCAACATAATCATCATGTATTATATATGAAAACATGCAGAATTAAATGGTGCACATAAAGAAACTCATTACGGCCGGGCCAAAACAGCGCCCTGCGCCGTATCCGAGATCGCCATGCGCGCCAAATTTCAAATGTCGCTATTGAATATAACAAGCTTTCAGCCATAAACTCAGCATAATCATCATGTATTATATATGAAAACATGCAGAATTAAATGGTACACATAAAGAAACTCACTATGGCCGGGCCAAAACAACACCCTGCACCGTATCCGAGATCGCCATTCGCGCTAAATTTCAAATGTCGCTATTGAATATAACAAGGTTTCAGCCATAAACTCAACATAATCATCATGTATTATATATGAAAACATGCAGAATTACATGGTGCACATAAAGAAATTCACTACGGCCGGGCCAAAACAGTGCCCTGCGCCGTATCCGAGATC
Organism: Eriocheir sinensis; assembly: GCF_024679095.1. Lineage (NCBI taxonomy): Eukaryota > Metazoa > Arthropoda > Malacostraca > Decapoda > Varunidae > Eriocheir > Eriocheir sinensis. The sequence goes on from NW_026111703.1 coordinate 112,554, forward strand.
GCCACGCTCAAATTTCAAATGTCGCTATTGAATATAACAAGCTTTCAGCCATAAACTCATCATAATCATCATTTTTATATGAAAACATGCAGAATTAAATGGTGCACATAAAGAAACTCACTACTTCAAGGACAAAAGAACACCTCGAAACGTTTCCGAGATCGCCGCGTGTGCCAAATTTCAAATGTCGCTATTGAATATAACAAGCTTTCAGCCATAAACTCAACATAATCATCATGTATTATATATGAAAACATGTAGAATTACATGGTGCACATAAAGAAACTCACTACGGCCGGGCCAAAACAGCGCCTCTGCTGTGTCCGAGATCGCCACGCTTAAATTTCAAATGTCGCTATTGAATATAACAAGCTTTCAGCCATAAACTCAACATAATCATCATGTATTATATATGAAAACATGCAGAATTAAATGGTGCACATAAAGAAACTCACTACGGCCGGGCCAAAACAGCGCCCTGCGCCGTATCCGAGATCGCCACGAGAGCCAAATTTCAAATGTCGCTATTGAATATAACAAGCTTTCAGCCATAAACTCAGCATAATCATCATGTATTATATATGAAAACATGCAGAATTAAATGGTACATAAAGAAACTCACTGCGGCCGGGCCAAAACAACGCCCCGCACCGTATCCAAGATCGCCATTCGCGCTAAATTTCAAATGTCGCTATTGAATATAACAAGGTTTCAGCCATAAACTCAACATAATCATCATGTATTATATATGAAAACATGCAGAATTACATGGTGCACATAAAGTAATTCACTACGGCCGGGCAAAACAGTGCCCTGCGCCGTATCCGAGATCGCCACGCCGCCAAATTTCAAATGTCGCTATTGAATATAACAAGCTTTCAGCCATAAACTCAGCATAATTATCATTTTTATATGAAAACATGCAGAATTAAATGGTGCACATAAAGAAACTCACTACGGCCAGGCCAAAACAACACCTCGCACCGTATCCGAGATCGCCGCGTGTGCCAAATTTCAAATGTCGCTATCGAATATAACAAGCTTTCAGCCATAAACTCAACATAATCATCATGTATTATATATGAAAACATGCAGAATTACATGGTGCACATAAAGAAACTCACTACGGCCGGGCCAAAACAGCGCCCTCTGCTGTGTCCGAGATCGCCAGCTCTAAATTTCAAATGTCGCTATTGAATATAACAAGCTTTCAGCCATAAACTCAGCATAATCATCATTTTTATATATGAAAACATGCAGAATTAAATGGTGCACATAAAGAAACTCACTACGGCCAGGCCAAAACAACACCTCGCACCGTATCCGAGATCGACTAGTGTGCCAAATTTCAAATGTCGCTATCGAATATAACAAGCTTTCAGCCATAAACTCAACATAATCATCATGTATTATATATGAAAACATGCAGAATTACATGGTGCACATAAAGAAACTCACTACGGCCGGGCCAAAACAGCGCCCTCTGCTGTGTCCGAGATCGCCATGCTAAATTTCAAATGTCGCTATTGAATATAACAAGCTTTCAGCCATAAACTCAACATAATCATCATGTATTATATATGAAAACATGCAGAATTACATGGTGCACATAAAGAAACTCACTACGGCCGGGCCAAAACAGCGCCCTCTGCTGTGTCCGAGATCTCCGAGCGCGCTAAATTTCAAATGTCGCTATTGAATATAACAAGCTTTCAGCCATAAACTCAACATAATCATCATGTATTATATATGAAAACATGCAGAATTAAATGGTGCACATAAAGAAACTCACTACGGCCGGGCCAAAACAGCGCCCTGCGCCGTATCTGAGATCGCCACGCGCGCCAAATTTCAAATGTCGCTATTGAATATAACAAGCTTTCAGCCATAAACTCAGCATAATCATCATGTATTATATATGAAAACATGCAGAATTAAATGGTGCACATAAAGAAACTCACTACGGCCGGGCCAAAACAACACCCCGCACCGTATCCGAGATCGCCATTCGCGCTAAATTTCAAATGTCGCTATTGAATATAACAAGGTTTCAGCCATAAACTCAACATAATCATCATGTATTATATGTGAAAACATGCAGAATTACATGGTGCACATAAAGAAATTCACTACGGCCGGGCCAAAACAGTGCCCTGCGCCGTATCCGAGATCGCCACGCTCGCCAAATTTCAAATGTCGCTATTGAATATAACAAGCTTTCAGCCATAAACTCAGCATAATCATCATTTTTATATATGAAAACATGCAGAATTAAATGGTGCACATAAAGAAACTCACTACGGCCAGGCCAAAACAACACCTCGCACCGTATCCGAGATCGCCGCGTGTGCCAAATTTCAAATGTCGCTATTGAATATAACAAGCTTTCAGCCATAAACTCAACATAATCATCATGTATTATATATGAAAACATGCAGAATTACATGGTGCACATAAAGAAACTCACTACGGCCGGGCCAAAACAGCGCCCTGCGCCGTATCCGAGATCGCCACGCGCCCCAAATTTCAAATGTCGCTATTGAGTATAACAAGCTTTCAGCCATAAACTCAACATAATCATCATGTATTATATATGAAAACATGCAGAATTACATGGTGCACATAAAGAAGTATAAATTAATTGATAATTTTGAGATGTAAGCATAAATATAGAGATAAAATAACTCGTATATTGGCTAAAGCAAGCCAGTATGCGCGTCCTGGGATATGGTACGGGGCACACAAGGACACAGTATACTCGTGTTGAAGGGGTTAAACCCATTACTACGTGTCCTTCCCGGTTCTCTTACCAACAAAACCCTATGAATATCCCCCTTATTACAGGCCCTTCCTTCCCTCTAAGTGTGAAGTATGAGAAAAAAAATCATCACTCCCACAAACCATTTCATTTTTTTTTTTTTTTTTTTTTACAGCAAAGGAGACAGCTCAAGGGCACAAAAAAGTAAACATTAATAATAAAAAAAAAAGCCCGCTACTCGCTGCTCCTAAAAAGAATCCAAAGAGGTGGCCGAAAGATAAGTCAGTTTCGGGAGGAGAGGTGTCCTGATACCCTCCTCTTGAAAGAGTTCAAGTCATCGGCAGGAGGAAATACAGATGAAGGAAGATTGTTCCAGAGTTTACCAGCGTGAGGGATGAAAGAGTGAAGATGCTGGTTAACTCTTGCATAAGGGGTTTGGACAGTATAGGGATGAGCATGAGTAGAAAGTCGAGTGCAGCGGGGCCGCAGGAGGGGGGGAGGCATGCAGTTAGCAAGTTCAGAAGAGCAGTCAGCGTGGAAATATCGATAGAAGATAGAAAGAGAGGCAACATTGCGGCGGAATTTAAGAGGTAGAAGACTATCAGTATGAGGAGAGCTGATGAGAGCTGATGAGACGAAGAGCCTTTGCCTCACTCTGTCCAGAAGAGCTGTGTGAGTGGAGCCCCCCCACACATGAGATGCATTTGATGCATCAAATGCATGAGATGCATTTGATCCTAGAATCTAGAGTCCGGGTTGATAGGTGGTCTTCTGGACAGCATGTGGGTAGTTTTAAGCCACTCGGCGGCGGCTGAAAAATCCCAGCTTGGTGGCACCGGGCGGGGATTGAACTCGCGTCCTCCTGAACACGAGGCCGTTACTTTGACGACTCAGCCACCGCCATTGATATATATATATATATATATATATATATATATATATATATATATATATATATATATATATATATATATATATATATATATACATCATCTCATTTGTCATCACATTATGCAGCATATATTTTGTGTGTGTGTGTGTGTGAGAGAGAGAGAGAGAGAGAGAGAGAGAGAGAGAGTTATTATTTCACAGTTATTTAGAAAATATATAAATATGAGAAAGTAAAGAGATTATTTTTAAGATGAAAGAAAAAAGTGAGCAAGTATGGCACCAGAATTAAAGCTCTCTCTCTCTCTCTCTCTCTCTCTCTCTCCCAATTATCTATCTATATATTTTTTTACCTTGAAAATAATTTATTATCTCAAAAAATCCCAATTATTTTACAGCTGACTTATTTCCTTACCCTGTTTACAGAGGAAGAAGAGGAGGAAGAAGAAGAGAAGATGAAGAGGAAGAAGAGGAGGAGGAGGATAAGGACTTGGTGAGTGTTCAAATCAATTCTCTTTCCATTGCAAACTTCTTCCTTCCTTCCTTCCTTCCTTCCTTCCTTCCCTCTTGGCTCTTAGACCACTGAATAAAGAAAGGAGAGACAGAAGAGATGGTTAGATTATGATAATGCATTGCAACACCCAAACTCACATGTAATATTTAAGTCTTTTGTTGAGGTTTGGGGCATTTCCAGGGGTAGTTTTATGAGGCTGGTGGTGGTGTGACCCTTCCTCTGTGCTATGAAGCTAAAAAACACACATTTGACATGTTTTTTGTAGGAGTTTAGGGCATTTCCAGGGGTAGTTTTATGAGGCTGGTGGTGGTGTGACCCTTCCTCTGTGCTATGAAGCTAAAAAACACACATTTGACATTAGAGGGTAGCAGGACGCCTATCAGGTCAGGGGCAAGAACAAACACATGTTATCTAATAGGAGTGGCCATACAGGACGCGGGTAGCAGGTAAGCTTGGAGGGAACCCGCTACCTGCGTCCTGTATGGCCACTCCTATTAGATAACGTGTTTGTTCTTGCCTCTGACCCGCTAGGCGTCCCGCTACCCTCTACTGGGCCCGAATTTACAATAAATCTTTAACCGCTAAGTTTGACTTTAGGGCGAGTTTAACTTTATTCTTCATCTTATCCCTCATAAGTTGATCTTAGCTGACGAGATATTTTAGGCGGGCCCAAACCCGTCTTAAGGAGCCTAAGTCGAACTTCAGTCGCCAAGATGGCCGAACGTCAACAAGCCCGTCAGCGCCTAGAAGACTTTTCAAGAGCGAAGAGACGTTCTGAATACTTTGAGTGACGCAGAACTATTGAAACGCTACATACTGGACCGTGCAGGAGTACTGTTCGTAACGGATTTGGTGAGAGGGGCCTGCAAAGCCCTACTTCAAGGAGTTTTGCATTGACACCCGAAATGAAAGTAATTATTACACTGCGTTACTTAGCAACGGGAAAATGCAGATGTGTAACAGTGATGATCTTGGTCCATCACAGTCGTCAGTAAGCAAAGCGATCACCGATACCCTCAAGGCACTTACACAGCCAGCCATACTTGTCCAATTCATTCGATTTCCTCGCACCGTCCCTGAAATCCGAGAGAAACAACAAGAATTTGTGCAAGTTGCAAACTTCCCTGGCATTGTTGGTGTAATAGATTGCACGCATGTCAGGGAATATGAAGCAGACTATGTCAACAGGAAGAATTTCCATAGCATAAACACACAATTAGTGTTTGATGCCAAATATAATATTCTTAATGTTGTAGCTAATTGGCCTGGGTCCACTCATGATGCTCGTATTTGGCGTGAGGGTGGCCTCAAACGCATGTTTGAGGATCATCGTATACCACCGGATTCATGTCATCTATTAGGGGACAGTGGCTACCCTTGCAGACGGTATCTGTTGACTCCCTTCCCTTTACTATGTGTAGAGTGTGGCAGTCTCTCCAATTCACTCCCCTTTTCCTCTTGGGAGAAGTGAAAGCGGCAATATTTTCCATGATTACCTCGTCAGAGGGTGGGTGATGCAAGAATGAGGAAGACGAACAGGAACGCGTGTCCGTGTTTACATTCAAGAGAAAAAAAAAAGAATATCACCTTGCGCGGATGATAAACGTAACCTTTATTTTATAAATACTACCTTATTATGCCCATATTTCTGAAGTATATCATCATATAACATTGATAAAGTAGTATTACTACATATTCAATCACTGAAGTGTCGCAATTCTGCAATTTAAAAAATACATCTTTTGCCAGGACAAATTTTCAAACTGGATCAGCTGCTGAGTGAAGTTGAACTTATTTTTTCATTTAAGCTCAGCTATAAGTTAAACTTGAGATTCAGTGGAACTTTTAAGTTAAAGATTAAGATTAATTGTAAATTTGGGCCCTGGAACTCGCAGGGAGGGTTTAGCACCAGCGGCAAGTTACGCTAGTCCTCCCTGCAAGTATTTAGCAACCAAAGGGTTAATTTACAGTCCTTGATAGAGAGAGACTATAGAATATCTTATCCAGTGCTGTCTTTCCCAATACAAGACTTTGACAGTGGACACATATTTGCAGGGGGGCTTTGTGGTGCAGTGGTTAGCACACTCGGGTCACAACCGAGAGAGCCCGGGTTCGATTCCCAGGCGGAGTGGAAAAATTTGGGCGGCTTTTCCGATACCCTACATAGCCCCTGTCCACCCAGCAGTGTACCAGGTATTAATCAGGGGTTGTGTCCCGTCTCCTGGGGTCTGTTCCCTTCTATAATTCCTTCCCCCTCCTGTCTCTCTCCGGCATATGACCACAGATGTTGTGCTGCCCACAAAACCAAACTTTCCAAACTTAATAATTTGTGGGTTGTGTCATAACCTTGAAATAGTCATAGGTTGATGTCATCATAGCTGAGGATCCCCTGTACAGTGCCTTGAATATGTAGCTTTCTGGATAATAGCAAAATTTGTCACTAAAGAAATAATCGCCTAAGCAGGGTTGGCAATGATTAAATCAAATTGATTTAATCAGATGATTAAATCTTTGATTTCTTTACTAAAAAATCATGATTGTTATTACCAAACAAAATCATGATTTTTTTTTTATTTGATTTTTTTTAGTAAAAGTATTCCATGAGTTAAATGGTGTGCTCCAAAGATGGTAAAGGAAAACAACGTATTCATTTGCAATGATTCATTTATTCTCTTCAAGGTATATACCACAAAACAACAAGAAGAATCCTACATTATTATAAATTTATAAGTAGGCTTTGACAATTGATATGAATTAATCCTTGAACTCACTATTTAAAGTTTTGAACTCTCGATATAAAGTTATTGTACTTGCTAAAGTCCTGCTCTTGCCTTTCCTCCAACACTGAGTTAATTTTAAAAAGATAGGTTAGTAAGCTTTGGTCTGCCAGCTGATCAGCTGCAGGAAAACCCTTTTTCAGGTTAACCCTTTGAATCTCACTTTGTATGTCTCTGGTAAAGCAAAGAAAGCAACAGGACTTAACAAGCATACACGTAGATGCCACTGAGCTGGTAATCTCACAAAAGCAAACTGCCGAGGCACTGACTGTGACTGACCAACTGGTGGAAAATACATGTACTGAGTTTAGTGAGTTCTCTTGTGCTAATGTTGCCAACTGTTTCAGATATCAATATTCAACAGAAAGGACATATTTTATGAAATTAATGGAATATTGAGTTCCATATAGTTTTTTTGGGGGGGTGGCTTCGTGGTGCAGTGGTTGGCACTGCCTCAAAGTATAGGCCTGGCTGTATGTATAGAGTTATGAGGGGAGAGAGAGAGAGAGAGAGGGAGGGTAGAGGAAGAAAAGTATGTAAAAAAACAAATATGAGAGAGAGAGTATCAATTAATTATCTTAATTATACAGCCCTTGATAGAGAGAGAGATTTCATAATATATTATCCCATGCTGTCTTTCCCGGTACAAGACTTTGAGAGTGGACACATATTTGCAGGTTGGTGTAGCAGTGCTGGGAGGTGCCATAACACAGGGCACTCCTCACCTCAACAACAGTCTCTTCACCGACAAGTAATTCTTCACCAACAAGCTTTTCAGCAGCTTGGAGAAATAGGTAGCTTTCTCTACTCACTTCCTGCCCTGCCTTCATTACCCCGCCAGAAGCCCCCAAAGGGTGAACCCGTTATATTGAGCTGTAAAATGTTCAGCAGCTCACTTAGTAACCCATTGTGTTGTAAAATGTTCAGTACATCCCCTTGCTTAGAGGGAAAGGCCTTTTAACCCGGTGGTTGTAGCAGTGGGGATCATGTTTCTTAATGGTCCCCCCAAGCGAGAAAAATGAGACAAAATCACCCCTCACACAAACCATTTCATAATACATATCAAAGCATTTGTGATCAGTTTACACATCATCTATTTTGGGGGGTTTAAATCATGGCACAAATTTGGCCCGTTGCTGCTACACGGTAAAGCCACAAATTTGGCCCGTTGCTGCTACACGGTAAAGCCACAAATTTGGCCTGTCGCTGCTACACGGTAAAGCCACAAATTTGTCCCATTGCTGCTACACGGTAAAGCCACAAATTTGTTCCATTGCTGCTACACGGTAAAGCCACAAATTTGGCCCGTCGCTGCTACCGGGTAAGAAACATGATCCCCGCAGGGTTAAGCATAGGATGCATGATATATGTTTGCCAAAGTGCTTACTACACACTGGATACATATTATGCATGCAAAATTGGTTTTGCTTTATAATATAGTTAGATTAATTTGATTTATTTATTCAGCCCTTGACAGAGAGGAAAGTAATATTTCTTATTGTACAAGGGACTTACCACAGACATGTTGCTAACCTGATTTTGTATAAGTTTAAACCCAGGAATAAGTCACCTCCAATCCTGGCATCAAAGTTCCTTAAGCCCCTAACTCACTCACCGGTGCTAATGCAGGAGTCAAGTCATCATTATACAGTAAATATTGGTGTGAAAAGACTCCTAATATTGGCCGCATCATGTGGAAATACATATTAAAAGGAAGCCTAGCCAGCAGGGAGGGAGGAGGAGGCTCACTACATGGTTTGGTCTCAAAAGCTAACAGGCTATATTTTCACCTGCAAGGGTAGATATATATTTTTCTACTTACTTTTTGCCTTATTTTACAGCCTTTGACAGAGAGGAAAGTAACACACACAAACTGATCACAAATGCTTTGATATATAATATGAAATGGTTTGTGTGAGGGGTGATTTTTTCTCATTTTTCTTGCTTGGAGGGACCATTAAGAAACATGATCCCTGCCACCACCGGGTTAAGTTAAAGTTTTCTAACGAAAGAATTGCTACATTACATTTGTAAGTCACTGACACAACAAAAACACGTCCTCACACTCACCACCATCACTTTGTTGATGCGTCATGGACAGCGATATTAGGTAGGGTTAGATACACGGGAGCCAAGGTTCAGAGGAGCTGCCTCGTGCAGGTCTACCGGCCTCTTGCAGACTCCTATGTTCTTATGTCACTGGACGAGGTGGAAGGATGCTTGGGTGCCATAGTAGGGGTCAAAATGCAGTGTGTGTATTCCAGAGAAACGTTCCACTCACAGTGCTGGCTAGCTTCAGACTGAGGAGAAAGACAGCGTCTCCGCCATAGCAGGGCACGATAACAGAAAACCTTATTCCGATAACCGATAACTGATAATGAAAACCTTAACAACACCCTGCGCCGTATCCGAGATCGCCACGCGCCAAATTTCAAATGTCGCTATTGAATATAACAAGCTTTCAGCCATAAACTCAGCATAATCATCATTTTTATATATGAAAACATGCAGAATTAAATGGTGCACATAAAGAAACTCACTACGGCCAGGCCAAAACAACACCCCGCACCGTATCCGAGATCGCCACGCGCGCTAAATTTCAAATGTCGCTATTGAATATAACAAGCTTTCAGCCTTAAACTCAACATAATCATCATGTATTATATATGAAAACATGCAGAATTACATGGTGCACATAAAGAAACTCACTACGGCCGGGCCAAAACAGCGCCCTCTGCTGTGTCCGAGATCGCCGCGCTTAAATTTCAAATGTCGCTATTGAATATAACTAGCTTTCAGCCATAAACTCAACATAATCATCATGTATTATATATGAAAACATGCAGAATTACATGGTGCACATAAAGAAACTCACTACGGCCGGGCCAAAACAGCGCCCTCTGCTGTGTCCGAGATCTCCAGCGCTAAATTTCAAATGTCGCTATTGAATATAACAAGCTTTCAGCCATAAACTCAACATAATCATCATGTATTATATATGAAAACATGCAGAATTAAATGGTGCACATAAAGAAACTCACTACGGCCGGGCCAAAACAGCGCCCTGCGCCGTATCTGAGATCGCCACGCGCCAAATTTCAAATGTCGCTATTGAATATAACAAGCTTTCAGCCATAAACTCAGCATAATCATCATGTATTATATATGAAAACATGCAGAATTAAATGGTACACATAAAGAAACTCACTACGGCCGGGCCAAAACAACACCCCGCCGTATCCGAGATCGCCATTCGCTAAATTTCAAATGTCGCTATTGAATATAACAAGGTTTCAGCCATAAACTCAACATAATCATGTATTATATATGAAAACATGCAGAATTACATGGTGCACATAAAGAAATTCACTACGGCCGGGCCAAAACAGAGCCCTGCGCCGTATCCGAGATCGCCCCGCTCTCCAAGTTTCAAATGTAGCTATTGAATATAACAAGCTTTCAGCCATAAACTCAACATAATCATCATTTATATATGAAAACATGCAGAATTAAATGGTGCACATAAAGAAACTCACTACGGCCAGGCCAAAACAACACCTCGCAGTATCCGAGATCGCCGTGTGCCAAATTTCAAATGTCGCTATTGAATATAACAAGCTTTCAGCCATAAACTCAACATAATCATCATGTATTATATATGAAAACATGCAGAATTACATGGTGCACATAAAGAAACTCACTACGGCCGGGCCAAAACAGCGCCCTCTGCTGTGTCCGAGATCGCCACGCTCGCCAAATTTCAAATGTCGCTATTGAATATAACAAGCTTTCAGCCATAAACTCAACATAATCATCATGTATTATATATGAAAACATGCAGAATTAAATGGTGCACATAAAGAAACTCACTACGGCCAGGCCAAAACAACACCTCGCACCGTATCCGAGATCGCCGTGTGCCAAATTTCAAATGTCGCTATTGAATATAACAAGCTTTCAGCCATAAACTCAACATAATCATCATGTATTATATATGAAAACATGCAGAATTACATGGTGCACATAAAGAAACTCACTACGGCCGGGCCAAAACAGCGCCCTCTGCTGTGTCCGAGATCGCCTCGCTCGCTAAATTTCAAATGTCGCTATTGAATATAACAAGCTTTCAGCCATAAACTCAACATAATCATCATGTATTATATATGAAAACATGCAGAATTAAATGGTGCACATAAAGAAACTCACTACGGCCAGGCCAAAAACACCTCGCACCGTATCCGAGATCGCCTGTGCCAAATTTCAAATGTCGCTATTGAATATAACAAGCTTTCAGCCATAAACTCAACATAATCATCATGTATTATATATGAAAACATGCAGAATTACATGGTGCACATAAAGAAACTCACTACGGCCGGGCCAAAACAGCGCCCTCTGCTGTGTCCGAGATCTCCGCGCACGCTAAATTTCAAATGTCGCTATTGAATATAACAAGCTTTCAGCCATAAACTCAACATAATCATCATGTATTATATATGAAAACATGCAGAATTAAATGGTGCACATAAAGAAACTCACTACGGCCAGGCCAAAACAACGCCCCGCACCGTATCCGAGATCGCCGCATGTGCCAAATTTCAAATGTCGCTATTGAATATAACAAGCTTTCAGCCATTAACTCAACATAATCATCATGTATTATATATGAAAACATGCAGAATTACATGGTGCATAAAGAAACTCACTACGGCCGGGCCAAAACAGCCCCTCTGCTGTGTCCGAGATCGCCACGCTAAATTTCAAATGTCGCTATTGAATATAACAAGCTTTCAGCCATAAACTCAACATAATCATCATGTATTATATATGAAAACATGCAGAATTAAATGGTGCACATAAAGAAACTCACTACGGCCAGGCCAAAACAACACCTCGCACCGTATCCGAGATCGCCGCATGTGCCAAATTTCAAATGTCGCTATTGAATATAACAAGCTTTCAGCCATAAACTCAACATAATCATCATGTATTATATATGAAAACATGCAGAATTAAATGGTGCACATAAAGAAACTCACTACGGCCGGGCCAAAACAGCGCCCTCTGCTGTGTCCGAGATCGCCATGCTAAATTTCAAATGTCGCTATTGAATATAACAAGCTTTCAGCCATAAACTCAACATAATCATCATGTATTATATATGAAAACATGCAGAATTAAATGGTGCACATAAAGAAACTCACTACGGCCAGGCCAAAACAACACCCCGCACCGTATCCGAGATCGCCACGGGCCAAATTTCAAATGTCGCTATTGAATATAACAAGCTTTCAGCCATAAACTCAACATAATCATCATGTATTATATATGAAAACATGCAGAATTACATGGTGCACATAAAGAAACTCACTACGGCCGGGCCAAAACAGCGCCATCTCCAGTGTCCGAGATCGCCGCGAGAGCTAAATTTCAAATGTCGCTATTGAATATAACAAGCTTTCAGCCATAAACTCAACATAATCATCATGTATTATATATGAAAACATGCAGAATTAAATGGTGCACATAAAGAAACTCACTACGGCCAGGCCAAAACAACACCTCGCTGTATCCGAGATCGCCACGCCGCCAAATTTCAAATGTCGCTATTGAATATAACAAGCTTTCAGCCATAAACTCAACATAATCATCATGTATTATATATGAAAACATGCAGAATTACATGGTGCACATAAAGAAACTCACTACGGCCAGGCCAAAACAACACCTCGCACCGTATCCGAGATCGCCGCGTGTGCCAAATTTCAAATGTCGCTATTGAATATAACAAGCTTTCAGCCATAAACTCAACATAATCATCATGTATTATATATGAAAACATGCAGAATTACATGGTGCACATAAAGAAACTCACTACGGCCGGGCCAAAACAGCGCCCTCAGCAGTATCCGAGATCGCCACGCAACCCAAATTTCAAATGTCGCTATTGAATATAACAAGCTTTCAGCCATAAACTCAACATAATCATCATGTATTATATATGAAAACATGCAGAATTAAATGGTGCACATAAAGAAACTCACTACGGCCAGGCCAAAACAACACCCCGCACCGTATCCGAGATCGCAACGTTGCCAAATTTCAAATGTCGCTATTGAATATAACAAGCTTTCAGCCATAAACTCAACATAATCATCATGTATTATATATGAAAACATGCAGAATTACATGGTGCACATAAAGAAACTCACTACGGCCGGGCCAAAACAGCGCCCTCTGCTGTGTCCGAGATCGCCATGCGCTAAATTTCAAATGTCGCTATTGAATATAACAAGCTTTCAGCCATAAACTCAACATAATCATCATGTATTATATATGAAAACATGCAGAATTAAATGGTGCACATAAAGAAACTCACTACGGCCGGGCCAAAACAGCGCCCTCTGCTGTGTCCGAGATCGCCAGCTTAAATTTCAAATGTCGCTATTGAATATAACAAGCTTTCAGCCATAAACTCAACATAATCATCATGTATTATATATGAAAACATGCAGAATTAAATGGTGCACATAAAGAAACTCACTACGGCCGGGCCAAAACAGCGCCCTGAGCCGTATCCGAGATCGCCACGCGCCAAATTTCAAATGTCGCTATTGAATATAACAAGCTTTCAGCCATAAACTCAGCATAATCATCATGTATTATATATGAAAACATGCAGAATTAAATGGTACACATAAAGAAACTCACTACGGCCGGGCCCAAACAACACCCGCACGTATCCGAGATCGCCATTCGCGCTAAATTTCAAATGTCGCTATTGAATATAACAAGGTTTCAGCCATAAACTCAACATAATCATCATGTATTATATATGAAAACATGCAGAATTACATGGTGCACATAAAGAAATTCACTACGGCCGGGCCAAAACAGTGCCCTGCGCCGTATCCGAGATCGCCACGCCAAATTTCAAATGTCGCTATTGAATATAACAAGCTTTCAGCCATAAACTCAGCATAATCATCATTTATTTTATATTAAAACATGCAGAATTAAATGGTGCACATAAAGAAACTCACTACGGCCAGGCCAAAACACCCTGCACCGTATCCGAGATCATGCCGTGTGCCAAATTTCAAATGTCGCTATTGAATATAACAAGCTTTCAGCCATAAACTCAACATAATCATCATGTATTATATATGAAAACATGCAGAATTACATGGTGCACATAAAGAAACTCACTACGGCCGGGCCAAAACAGCGCCCTCTGCTGTGTCCGAGATCGCCATGTATAAATTTCAAATGTCGCTATTGAATATAACAAGCTTTCAGCCATAAACTCAACATAATCATCATGTATTATATATGAAAACATGCAGAATTAAATGGTGCACATAAAGAAACTCACTACGGCCGGGCCAAAACAGTGCCCCGCGCCGTATCCGAGATCGCCGTGCACGCCAAATTTCAAATGTCGCTATTGAATATAACAAGCTTTCAGCCATAAACTCAGCATAATCATCATGTATTATATATGAAAACATGCAGAATTAAATGGTACACATAAAGAAACTCACTGCTGCAGGGCCAAAACTCCGACCAGCACCGTATCCGTGATCGCCTTGAGCGCTAAATTTCAAATGTCGCTATTGAATATAACAAGGTTTCAGCCATAAACTCAACATAATCATCATGTATTATATATGAAAACATGCAGAATTACATGGTGCACATAAAGTAATTCACTACGGCCGGGCCAAAACAGTGCCCTGCCGTATCCGAGATCGCCACGCCGCCAAATTTCAAATGTCGCTATTGAATATAACAAGCTTTCAGCCATAAACTCAGCATAATCATCATTGTTATATATGAAAACATGCAGTATTAAATGGTGCACATAAAGAAACTCACTACGGCCAGGCAAAAACAACACCTCGCACCGTATCCGAGATACGCCGTGTGCCAAATTTCAAATGTCGCTATCGAATATAACAAGCTTTCAGCCATAAACTCAACATAATCATCATGTATTATATATGAAAACATGCAGAATTACATGGTGCACATAAAGAAACTCACTACGGTTGGCCAAAACAGCGCCCTCTGCTGTGTCCGAGATTGCCACAGCTAAATTTCAAATGTCGCTATTGAATATAACAAGCTTTCAGCCATAAACTCAACATAATCATCATGTAAGTCTAGGTGAGTAGGGTAGTAGTAGCCTAGTATAGTAAAATCACTGAGAGCTGATGCCTACATATATATATATATATATATATATATATATATATATATATATATATATTTATATATGTAGTGGGTATTGGGTATATCACACACACACACACACACACACACACACGTCAATATGGTCACTGGGCACAGCATGGTGAGCTCTCTTCCTCTCCTTGCCAGCCTCACTGGTTATTTGTTTTCCTGAGACAGATTTATTTACGATAATGACCATTTTTAGTAAGTATTAAACTGTTTGCATGGAGAAAATAAGGAGAAAGAAAAGGTGTGAAATATGCACTTTAAATTTGGTATTGGCCAGCAGCCTCATCAGTGGCTGTCAGCCAGTGAGGAACAGGGAAAACTGACACGCTCTCCCTGTGGAAGGTGCTTCTCCTCAGCCAATCCATTTTAGTAGTACTGGGAATGAGGAGGCGCAACAGAGGTGAGCGGGGGAGGACAGGTCGACTGGTGTTCAGTAAAATTGTAAGATACGAATACCCTACGACGTGACGTGTTATATTAAGTGTTCGCAGTACTACATTATCAGCTGTAATTGCAGGAAGGTGGGTGGTGAGTTATGCGCATAGCTGGGCGTTATCGCGATACTTTATCGCTGATAACAAAATCGGGTTGTCGGCCATCCGCTGCTTATTTAAATATATATCGGTATCTTCGTTATTTTTGTAACCAAACTAGTGATAATCGCTTTTTTTCCGCCTCAGAAAAAAACACGTTGTCTCCTCCTACTCGCATGCGTGGCCGGGTGACCTGTATTTTATGAAAAAACTTGGGGGTATGAATTATCTTTGGCGAAGAGATTTCGTACTTAGATCATCAACATTAAAATACTAGGTTGTTTTTTTATGTTAGACTCAAAAATGAATACATCAAAGAGAAAAATCATTTAGCTTTGCCCCAAAATGATTATTCACTACCTCAAATTTGATATTCCATATTCGTTTGTGAGCATGCCATGGTATTGAAGGCACCCGGTGTTGTGTTATTTGGTGTCCCATCGTCAAAAGCTGGCGCTTGTGTTAACAAACACTGGTCTCTCGTGAACTGCGCATGTTCAGACCAGTAAGCATAGACCTGTACAGTATCACAAAGCTTTTAACACATTAAGTAGTTGCTGGAAGGCTGAATCAGACATACAGTACCACCATCCTCGCTGTTTCTAGAACGACACTCTGTACATATAAATACAACTCGTACAGAGTGTCGATCTAGAAACATCGAGGATGGTGGTATTACTGTATGTCTGATTCAGCCTTCAACAACTCTAAATTACAGTTAAAAAGCTTTGTGAGACTGTTCAGGTCTACGCTTGGTCTGAGCATGTGCAGTTCTGAAGACTCAATGTTTGTCGATGGGGACGCCAAATAACACAACACCGGTTCAGGCGTTTCTAGTATTACCGTCCATGTGTACGTGTCACCGTGTGGTTTTCAGATTTTGTAAGTTTTTAAAAATCCAGATCATGAACATCTGAATTCATCTATGTTGTTTATTTGAAATATCAATATAGAATCTTTTTCGCCTATAGGACTTATCGCTAGCTAGTATCGGAATTGTGGATTAATATCGGTATCGGTTATCGCCTATATTTGTGTTTCCAGTTAACGAATATCGGTTATCACCGATAAGGTTTTCATTATCAGTTATCGGTTATCGAATAAGGTTTTCTGTTATCGTGCCCTGCTATGGTAATGCGAGCCAGGGTGGGCACCTGCTGGAGGCTAGGTGGGCGCAGGGAGGATAGGTTTAGTAGGGTTGAGTAAACGTGAGAATTACAATAACATTAATCCTCATGATTCCCTGGTAGCACGTATATAATTTGTTTAATATTATTAGGTAGTATTAATGGTTTATATGGATCATGTGTCCCTCGTTCAGTAAAAATAGTAGTAGTTGCTAATAGGCGCACCTAACACAACCAAAATATGGGCTACACACTTGGCGCAGGGACTGTTTTGGGGTGTCATTGAAGGTAACAGGCTCAAGAGTGGCCTGTCCAGATATTTTGTTTTTATTTATTGATGATCCACGAGACATCCTAGAGTTAAATCAAAGTATGTGGTGATCTTTGTATTCATTCCTACACACTCTGGTAATATCTCTGTGGGGTCTGATTCACTTATTAGAGTGAAATTCTATTGTGGAAAACAGCCACAAATTCGTGTTACTGGTGAAAATGAAACTGATAATTTAAATTTTGCCACCATGAAATATATACAAATAGATAAATTTGAGTGACTTCACCTGCTTTTGCACAGTAAAAATATGCTATTTCAGGCATCTGACACCCTCAAAAAGGCGTGCGCACTCCTCTGGCCTAGGAGCTTCAGCCTGGACATTGTGGTTAGGTCATTACATACTCAAATCAGGACTAGGTTTTGGGAGACAGGTCAGGTCATTTTGTAGACTTGTGATACTGGGCTAGACTGCACTGGGTACACCACACGCTGAAGTTGCACCCAATTTATTATGATATCATTTTGGAGCAGTGAGTGATGGGCTTTTTTTTATTTATTTATACTGTAAAAATAAAAAGTATGTTGATGTTTACACAGTTAATTGACACCAAACTTGATTTGCAGACACTACCAAACGAAGAAGAGGAGGAGGAGGAGGAGGAAGAAGAAGACGAGGAACACAGGAGGAACCCATTGGTGAGTGTTAATTTATTTTTTCTAAAATGGTTAACGAGCAGTCAAGGAATTTTGATAATAAGGAGGAAAGTGTGATGTTTTTTTTTTTTTGTAGTTTTTGATAAGTTGTCGATGGGAGGAAGGCCCCCATTAGATAGCACTACACTATATCTGGTCTGTTTCATTAGGGGGTCCATGACTTTAGCCCCCTATTAGGGGGTTAAGATGGGCAAAAGACCCCCCATGAAATTCTTTCTGATATTGTTGGGCTGGTTTTAATTAGGGGGTCCATGTGGCTGCAAAGGGGGGTTATATGCCATCCATTTTAGACTTTGTGGATCATCTTTAGTAGAGTAATTATTCTCTCTCTCTCTCTCTCTCTCTCTCTCTCTCTCTCTCTCTCTCTCTCTCTCTCTCTCTCTCTCTCTCTCTCTCCCTCTCTCCATTATCTATCTTGGTTACGCTTCAGTAAAAATCTTTCTTATATTTTCTCCCTCAGCAACAACTTTCTCCCTCTCTGTTCCGTCCTTCTTGGCTCGAGGGGGCCTCTTAAACAAGGCGTCACAGTGCAGGCGAAGCGTTAACATGAGGCCAATCAGAGTGGGATGGACGCTTGGGAGAGAGTTTAGATTTAATCTACTGAGTTTTGATGACACAATATTAACGCTATATCCTGGGATTGGTATTATAAGACAATTTCACTTCTCATGTCAACTATGTTCCTGTGTATTTCTGAAGAAGGTCAAAGAGGGGGGTAATCAGGTTCTAATGGAGGTGTTTCTTCATGTTCATGGTACAGAGGAAGGAGTCAAACCTACCTGGTCATAAAACTATACTCCTGGAAATGTCAAAAGACTCCTTGGAAAGCCTTGCCAAATATGTGTTCTTTAGGTTCAGGGGTACAGGCAAAGGGTCAAACACCACCTGGTCATAAAACTATACTCCTGGAAATGTCAAGACTCTAGGAAGCCTTGCAAATGTGTTTCTTCATGTTCAGAATTGCAGAGGAAGGGTTTTAACAGTTTTAACTACCTCTGAACAATGCTGACCGGGCTTCAAATCCTTGATATAGTGATTCCAAGATCCTTTTCTTTACTTACTGCAGAAAGTTGTTGGCCATTCATTACGTGCGAGCAGCGATTGTTATTTTTTTCGATGTGCAGCACTTTACATTTCTCAGCGTTAAATTTCATTTTACATTGATTGGCCCAACATTAAGAATCGATCTATATCTGATTGTAAAGCTTCTTCGTCAGTATCGCAGTTACTTTACCCCCAGCAATTTTGTGTCATCAGCAAAATTTTGATACTTTGCAAGTGAGCCCATCATCGATATCATTAACATAGATTAAGCAGAGCATGGGGCCAAGCACTGATCCTTGGTACCTTACTTTTGACATCGAGCCAGTTAGATGCTAACACCGTTTTAGAACTACTCTCTGTTTCCCGCTCAGAGGGGCCAGTCTATAAACCAATTGTGAATGTTACCGGATGCTGTGCCGGTAGTTTGCTGAGCAATCGTTGGTGGGGACCTTATCAAATGCCTTTTGAAAATCCAGATATGATATCTACTGATCTGCTTTCGTAGACACCTCAAAATATAGTGAAAAAAATCAAGTAAGTTAATTGGCTTACGAACATTTTACAGAAAGCCATGTTGCGAATTATTTTATTATTATTTTTCTTCGAAGAATTTCTGTGCCCTTGAATGATAGTCTCCATTAACTTACAAACAATAGATGTCAGGCTAATTGATCCGATAGTTTTCCTAGATGAGACTTGTCCCCCTTTTGAAAGAATGGTGTGACATTTTACCAGGATTTCAATCAATGAACTTTCCAGCTGTTAAAGATTTATTGAATATGATGGGCGCGGTTTACAAATTTGATGTTTGATTTCTTTTAAGACCCTAGGGGTAATTTGTGTCCGGACCAGGACTTCTTACTTTATTCTTTTCAATTATTGCGTAAAATGTCTTTCTGATGAGCACGCCACTTAACATCTTTTCGGTCCTTCAACCTCCGGCGGTTGAGGTGAAAGTTGAACTTTCAGGGTCGACTAAGCTACTAGGAATGAAAGCCTTGTCAAATGTGATTCTCTTCATGGTACAGAGGAAGCCTAAAACTTTTTACAAAAGCCATATCAAATCTGTGTGTTTTAGGTTCATGGGTTCCCAGGTCACAAAGCCACCCTGGAAATGTCAGAGACTCCACTGAAAGCCTTGTCAAGTGTGTGTGCGTGTGTGGCAATGTTTAATGATGTAGACCTGCCTTCCCCTTACCCAGATAAACAGGCAGTCTCCGGTGTTCCCGGTGCCTTGCGTTTGGTGATGATTAATATTCAAGGCACTGTAGTCTGAAATCCTGTTGAGTCACTCCATTCCCCAGGAAACTAGTACCACAGGAGATTTTGTGGCCTCCTTGTAGTCAGTGGGCGTAAAGACAACTCCCTCGTTCATTGTTTTCCCCTCACAATGGCCAAGGTACAGTCTTAGGCCATGAAGCTTTAAGCCCTGGACATAGCACTGAAAGATGACGTGCTCTATTTTCCAGCTTTCATAGGGCTCAGGATCTTGACCTTGAGGGCCATTATTGGCACCCTCAGGTTAACTGTGGTTGGCAACACGTTACCATCTTGGCCTTTGAATAATTCTCCTGTACCACGAGAGAGCAAGATGGATGCTGGAATACGAGCAGATTATAATACCAAATAGAGATATGTAGCAGGTAGGTTACATAACAGAATTATAATACCAGGTAGAGTTAGATAGCAGATGAAGAAAGATATGACCTAAATTTTGGTGTGCAAGTCTGCTTTTTTGAGCCTGAAAATCCCCTCCATATGGGTCCCACTTCTGTAGCTGGGTGAAATGTCAGCCTCAATACAAGTATTTCCAGCTAAAACTTGTGTGCGCTGAACTTACTTGACCTTTTAAAAGCACAGATTAATATACGAATAATAATAACTGATAAGTGATACTAATACTAATAAAAAGCTCAAATCGAGGTCTGAGTGTGTCTTACCTTGCTATATGGCATGAAGCGGCAGTATCAGGGCACTATGGTATGGAGCTGTTGCCACTAATGTCTTGCCTGGGTATTCTGAATCCTGGGAAGCTGAGTTTCACATTTAAATTTTGTGACCTCCATCCAGGCATAGGTGGCTCCCTCATTAGTTATTGTATGCTTGCTTGTATGACCCTGGTGGTGAAGACACCTCCTTCTGTACCATAAGCCTAAAACACAAATTTGACGAGGCTTTCATGAAGGTACAGCATTTCCAGAGTGGTTGTTGACCCTGCTGGTAGTGTGACCTAGCTTCTGGCCTGTGAACAAAACACACACTTTTGAGAAACTTGTGGTTCTCACCATTTCCAGGGGTAGTTTGTTATTTCTGGTAGTGTGACCTGCTTCTGTACCATAGACAAGAAACACACTTTTGGAAAGACTTTTTGGCCAGGAGTTCTCACCATTTCAGGGTAGTTTATGACTTTGTTGGTAGAGACCTTGTTCTGTACCATGAACCTGAGAAACACTCATTTGAGAAGACTTTTTATTGAGTTCTCGGTATTTCAGGGTAGTTGATAGCGCAGTGGTAGTTTTATTGATGTAGTGGTCAGTTCTGGTCCTGTACAGGTTCTGCAATAAGTCTGTGTGCCTTATTCCTTGGAGCCATTGGTAGTGTCACCTTGAGAGGTTTATCCGGTGGCGGGGATCCGTGTTTGTAATGGTCCTCAAGCGAGAAAAATGAAAAAATCACCCTCCACTAAACCATTTCATATATATATCAAAGCATTTGTGATCCAGATTATGTATCATCTGTTTTGGGGTTTAAATCATAGCACAAATTTGGCATGACACTACACAATAAGCCACAAGTTGGCCCGTCTTTACTACACAATAAGCTGAAATTTGGCCGTCACTGCTACAATGGCCTGGTGAAGAAAAGCTAAATGCTCTTTCTTGTGCAGCAGTGGTTAGCACCTCGGCTCACAATAGAGAGGCGGGTTCGATTCCCGGGTGGAGTGGAAAGAAAATTAGGCGGCTTTTCTGATACCCCTCGCTGTCCCTGCCCTAAACAAACTTTTCCAAACTACGTATTGGCCTGGTATTACCCAAGCTCAGTGAGAGAGAGAGGAGGTGCCGTGACTCAGGATCACAAGTGCACTGATGAGCCTTGACAAGATAATGCATTGCTCACTGCCCAACTGAATAGGAAATTTGTTGGCCCGTAAGCGTACTATACTAATTGATAATTCTTGGCGTGGGTGCTTGTTCTAGATATTCATTCTGGTGCTAACTAACTCCAGCTCAGTCACTGACATTTTGGTCCTCAATGCATTACAGAGAGATTATTGACGAATTGTTATGAGACTGTGGTGTGGATGCAATTTATTTGCCCAGCCATTCCACTCAGGACATTGAAGTAAAGCTATTCAAGCCTTCGACTAAATACTAAAAGGAAAATGTGTTCTCAGGAGTTTTGGAGTTAATAAATTTTAGAAGCCTTGTCAGACTCCCACCAGAGTTAAAACACTAGTACAACTCCCTACCAAAGCGCATGTTAAGTGTGTGTGTGTGTGTGTGTGTGCTTGAAACCCTTATTAACATGTAGGGATGTATACATTATGGGTGGGTATGGCACATTTTTAAGAGTACTAATGTACTTTCCTTTTCTTCCCTTCTATGGGGAACAATGAGTGTGTTTTTTATTAACATTTGTGCACTGGCTACCAAATTATTGTATAAAAATTAATGCACAGTGGGTCCAAATATTGGGGTATCGGTATCGGTAAAAATTTTTGGTAGTACATCATAATAACATGGACCGTCTCAGGCAGTTTTAAATGCTGGGAGGCTGACTCATCACTTATTGGTGAGTCAATGATAACTCTAGGTGGTGGTATGAACCATAATTGCGGTAAAAGTATACAGAATTATATTATCTGGCAAAATTAGCGTAAAGCACATACTGCACCCTTAATACTCACGATTATATGGGGATGATAGGTATCTATTTAATAATGATTGTATGCACCCCTGTAACAATTACACTATTAAAATCTCTGCTGCAAGGCTTTGGGCCTGTCACTAGTAGACCTGTGGCCACATGTCTGCAGACCCATTCATACGGAGTAGAGACAGACACACCAGTCTGGCTGTGCTATTTGTGATGACTGAGGCCTTCACCAAATCCAAGATGGCAGTGACTGTGGCAGTCTTGTGGGAATTTCATGCTGCCTCTAACAGGCATGTCTTTGGCCAGTATAGTAAGACAGTTTCTTCTTACATCAGCTATTCCTAAAAAGGCTAAGAGGGATCAGTTGAGTTTGCAATGAGTGTTTTGGGTTCATGCAACTGAAGAAGGAGTTAGGCCAGCACCAAGTTGCAAACTACCTGGAAATACCCACAATTCCTAGGAAGGCCTTGCAGATGTGTGTTTCTCTTGCTCCGCTTCCACTTCCTTTGTCCTGTTCCTTCAACCCATCCATCCCTTCCTCTCCCATCCCATCCTTTCCCATCCAACCCATCCCTTCCCTTCAATCCTATCCACTTCCCTCTCAGAATTTTGATGTAATAAATCAAACACTCGTACAACTTGTATATTATAATGAAGATGGCTCCACTATAAACGCACCTGCGCCATGGTGAACTGGGGCCGAATACATCCAGGCCCCTCAAGCAAGCCTACCCGGCGCAATAGGGAGGAGATGTAAAAAAAACCAAGCAGAGACATCACTGTGCCGTCGGTATCCCGAGTTAAAATTTGCTTGTTCTGCCGCATACAACTGTTTTCATAATATACAGCGCTATTGGTTTTCTTGGGGGGGGCTTAGAACCGCTTTCTAGATCGTTTTGTTTGTTTTGATCGCTACCAATGATCTTCGCTTTGTAAATTTCACTTAAAACTGTCCGATCTGGGGTGGTAGTGGGGTTAACCTAGCCTTGCCACACTCTCAACCTCTAAACTTCTGCAGCGCACCACCCATAGGCCAGTTTCGTGGAAAACTATCGATCGGCGCCATTAGTACTTGATCAAAACAAAGCTTCTAAGTGCATCAAGTCTATGCTAAGCAGTGCGATTAATCTAATTCACCTTAAAGTAACCTTACCTCTGTCTTGGGTGACCCTAAACTAATGTAATTCACTCATATTACCTAAAACTTCACAGTTGAATTACCTAAACTTGCCTTAAAATGATCCCTTAACGTAATTCACTCCGAGGTATTAACCTGAATCTGACCTATCCTGACCTTACCTTAATATCCTAACCTTACCTTGTATCCCATTATACCCTTAAATTGAGGGTTTCAGGACAGTACCAGAATTCTGCTAATATTTTCTGCACTGTACATGTATGTTCATAACCCCAGCATAATTTTTCATTATTTCTTTGGCTATTTATTATTATTATTGTGTATTATTACTATTATTATTATTATTATTATTGTGTGCCCACTATGTTAAGGTTAGGTTATATATTTTGCATTCAAAAGATTGTTTACTAAAGTTATGAAGTTAAATTTTTTATTATTGTAGGGCTGTTATGTGTGATTGTTTGATTCTCTCTTCTCTCTCTCTCTCTCTCTCTCTCTCTCTCTCTCTATAATTTTAGCCTGAAAGATTTATAATGACACTCAAAAATGAATTATCAACTGTTTACTTATACTTATCTTTAGAGACTGAGAAGAAGAAGAAAGGAAAGAAGGAAGAGGAAAGGAAAGACTGACTTCAGACAGACATTCCATTGGTGAGTGTTAAATAATTTCCTTCATATTCCTTCCTTCCTGGCTCTTGGTGGGTTAGGTTAAAAGGGGGCCGATTATTAAGCATTTCAACGCCCAAACTCCTTCTGTAAAACTTTTCATAGTAGGGCTTTTTGGCTGTCCTGGGGTAGTTTATGACCCTTGAGGTGAGTGTGACCCTTCCCTGCACCGCGAACCTAAAAAACACATTTTGGCGAGGCTTTGGGAGGAGTTTTGGCATTCCACGGATGGATTCTGGCACGTGAGAAGGGCGCCAGAATCATTTTATAAGCGGGACCACGTTCTTTTCCTGCACAGAAGAGGCCTTTTACACACACACACACACACACACAGAAAAAGGGCTTCAAAAGTACGGCCTTTCTTTCCGTACTTTTCTTGCATAAAATACATGAAGTCGTTAAAAATAACAAAATTCAGTGTGACAAGCTTTCATGGGAGTTGTGAGCATTTCCAGGGGTAGTTTGATGACCCTGGTGATGGTACCTTTCTCTTTACTGAATCTTAAAAGACACGTGAGAACTTGATTGATCTTAGTGACCTTGGAAGAGGCAGCGTTGGGGCGGAAGGGTCACTGCCTCATAGATCCTCA
This sequence comes from Eriocheir sinensis, assembly GCF_024679095.1. Classification (NCBI taxonomy): domain Eukaryota; kingdom Metazoa; phylum Arthropoda; class Malacostraca; order Decapoda; family Varunidae; genus Eriocheir; species Eriocheir sinensis. Next base: position 137,699 of record NW_026111703.1, read on the forward strand.
GGAAGGAAAGTTTGGGGCGTGCCTTGAATCCAGCTCCATGGCTGGGGTTCCTTCCTCCTTCTCTTCCTCAAATTCCAGACTTTCCTCTCATATCTTAATTTTTCCTCCTCTGCGTGTGGTACTTTCCTTCTCTACCTCTCTCTCTCTCTCTCTCTCTCTCTCTCTCTCATTTCTAGTACTTCCTTCTGCATTTTACTTCTCTTTTATTTATAATTATCCTCCTTCGTCTCCTCTGTTTTACTTACCTTAATCTCTCTCCTCCTCTTCACTTCCCTCCTCTCGTATAGGTGTTGTTAGTACCTCAGTGTCTTTCTTAATAATTATTTCGTCTATATATCATTCCCTGTTATTTCCGTCATTCCTCAGTAAATCATCTCTCTCTCTCTCTCTCTCTCTCTCTCCCACCTGTGAATTCATCAGACTTGTCGTAAATTCTGGTTTACTTTTCATAAGATTAATAAAAATAATTCATGAATTTCCCTTTATAATAGTGCCCCCCAGCCTCTATACATGGCTCCACATTCTACTTTCCAGTTGCTTTTTCTCAACCTCCTTGTATCCGCATCTTCCTATATTTCTCCATTCTCCTGCTATTCCAGTTCTTGTACTTACTTTGGTCAGTGGTTTTTTGCTGGGGTTTCGTTCCTCTCGTCAAGGGTCCGTCACGTTACGTGAGGTGTTGGCCGGCCTGTGGTGACTGCCTCTTTGTCCTTCTTCCTCCCTTATACCTCCATCTCTGGACCTTTCTCTCCTTCGTATATTTATTATTTTCATTTTATCTCCCTTTCATTGTGTATTTTCCTCCTCCTCTCTCTCTCTCTCTACATATGAGCAATCCGTACCTAGCCAGTGCGTAATGTTTATATACGAGGCGTCCTGCCGAAAGGGCGTAAGTGACCTGTTCTTCAGTAAATTATAGGTTCAGTTTCCCTCCCAGAACACATTTCAAGACTCCCGACCCTTGCTTATAACATACACAACTTCCCACGTGCCCATCTCGGCTGGACGCTGGGCAGTTTTCGTAATGTTGGCTTCGGTTTTCTCAAATTTTGATGTGTTTCTTTAGATCTCTCCTTCGTTTCTATACGTATAGGTGTTGTTCGTACCTCAGTTTCGTTCTTCAAGATTATTTTGTCTGTATATCATTCCATGTTATTTCAGTCATTCTATTCCTCCTCAGTGCGTAACATACGAGACGTCCAGCCAAGATAGGGTTTAAGTGACCTGTTCCCGAGTATATTAGGGTTGGATTCCTCGCCCAGAACACTTATAAGACTCCCAACCCCTTACCTTTACCATATACAAGGTCTATTATGCCTATCTTAGCTGGACGTCTTGTAGTTTGTGTAAAATTTGCTTCGGTTGTCATAGATTTCACCTTCTCTGTTCTCTTTCTGTGTGTTCTTCAGGCTTCTCTTGTTGATATATTTATTTCATATCATTTGGCGTTTTGGTAATTGTTTATATTGCCTACGTCTCCTCTCATTACCACTCCTCTCTTCTGCTCTCTCTCCAAGCTCCTCCTCTCAACTTTTCCTTGTTTTGATTCTACTTTTAACTCATTTCTCCCTCTTGACTCATTTTGACCATCTTTACTCTCCTTCTTACTCACTCATCTCCTCTTTCCATTCCTCTTCTAATAGGTTTTGTTAAGAACTTTAAACATTTTACTTACTATTATATTGATATATATATATATATATATATATATATATATATATATATATATATATATATATATATATATATATATATATATATATATATATATATATATATATATATATATATATATATATATATATATATATATATATATATATATATATATATATATATATATATATATATATATATATATATATATATATATATATATATATATATATATATATATATATATATATATATATATATATATATATATATATATATATATATATATATATATATATATATATATATATATATATATATATATATATATATATATATATATATATATATATATATATATATATATATATATATATATATATATATATATATATATATATATATATATATATATATATATATATATATATATATATATTGCTAACTTATTGCATGATATACTTATTGCATAGTATTGCAACATATGCAAAAAGTGAGCCATATAATTTTTCTAAAATAAATACAAAATTATTTTTTTGTCAATCATTTATTAAATAAATAGAGCACATTTCCTTCACTAAGAGGCTGATTATGCAGGAACTTGACATCTTGGTGTTCTTTCTTCTTCCAGAGTGTGCGGTGTCCCGCAGGCAGGCAGACCGAGACGCCAGCCATTCAATTCTGCCGAGGGAAGGAAGTCGTGTTAGTCAACTCTGATGACTTGTACTTTTCTACCTGTTCTGTAAGCCAGTCACAGAAGATGTGAACTGTATCTGTACTATGAAGTCTTATAAATAAAGTTAAAGGCTACACCTATGACTTTATCTTGCCCCAAACCCATTTAGCTAATCCCCGGACACTTTTTTAGGTATAATTGACTTAAGTACATTTTTCAGGCTACTTTTCAAGATGTTTTTGAGCTGTAAGATGATATATCTAGTTGCTTTGATCTTTTTTAAAAGCTAATTCTATATATATTAAAGGGAGGAACTAATTTTCATACAGAAAAAAAAACTTATAATATAAAAAGAATTATATATGAATTGGAAACAAGATATAAGAGAAGACAACGAAGGGAACTAACAAGAGGAGAGATTGTATACATAAAGAGCTCAAAAGTCATTGAAAAAGCAATGGAAATTAAGAGACAATAATAACATATGAAATAAAAGACGTGGAAACAAGTACTCTAAAAGATGAGAACTCAAAGACGAGGAAGACGAGACCTTAGATATACAACCAAGAAGAAAATCAGACATGAGATTATTACTATGACATAATACCTTAGACAAAGAGAAAGCAGATAACATATCACAGACTAAAATATTTGAGGCGTACGGCAGAGAAGTGAGGTGACATTAGGAATGGCGACCCTTGTGTAAATTGTACGCAATTAGTATCATAACATAGCAATTTAACTCTAATTTGCACTGGGAAAGACAGACTACCCCTCCAAGGATGAACGCGGGACGAATCAAAATGGAAGCTCAACTTTTATGGGGCAGACGGAGGGTCACTTTCCCTTGTAACGTACATCATGACGAGCAATATAACAATAATTATGTTCTAGTTAGCAAGGGGGGAAAGGAAGAACAAGATATAGTTACTTGCAAGGGAAAATAAACCTTGCATAGGATGAGCGGAGGGCTGGAAGTCTCGTAATCTGTTCTCAGTGTGTGAACGTACTCTAGTATACGTAAGAATAGGTCACCGTGCCTTAGGATTTCTCTGCCGGAAGCCTCGTTTATACGTTAAGAGATGAGGAGGAAGGGAAACAAGCAAATAATGGAACTCTATATATACGATACAGTGAAAAGGATTTACCGAGAAGGATGTACGTATGAGAGGAGGAAAGTGAGGAGGAGAAGAGAGAGATTAAGGTAAGTAAAGGGAAGTAAAACTGACGATGATATATATATATAAATAAAACTAAATAAAGAAGGAATGATTAGAACTGAGAGAGAGAGAGAGAAAGGTACATCACAGAGGAGGAAAGTCTGGAATTTGAGGAAGACAAGGAGGAAGGAACGCCAGCCATGGAGTCTACCAGCGTCAAGGAGCCGATTCAAGGTACGTCTCAAACTTCCCTTCCTAAGATCTATGAAGCAGACCCTTCCGCCCCTCACGTCAGCTACTTGCAAAGGTCAATAAGGAGATCAATCAAGTTCTCACGAGTCTTGTTTTAAGATTCATGGTAAGGAGAAAGTTAAAACTACCACCTGGGTCATCAAACTGCCCCTGGAAATTCTCACAACTCCTACAAAAGCCTGTCAAATGTGTGCGCTTGGAACAATATTTTTAAGAATGTGACTGTCAGATGCCAAAAAGGAGATCAATCGGGTTCTAATGGAGTGGTTTTGAAGGTTCATGGTACATAGGACGGGTTAATCTATCACCAGGGTCATAAAACTACCCCTGGAAATGCCCAAACCTCCTACGGAAGCCTTAAATACAAGTCTCTCGGGATGGCTTTTTCAAGAATGTGAGCCTCGGACATTTCCGCTCCTCACATCAGCTACTTCCAAAGGCCGTAAAGGAGATTAATTGGGTTCTTTTGACTTGTTTTATAGGTTCATGGTAAAGAGGAAAGGTCTTGCTACAACCAGGGTCATAAAACTACCCCTGGAAATGCCCAAAACTCCTACGGAAGCCTTAAATACAAGTCTCTCGGGATGGCTTTTTCAAGAATGTGAGCCTCGGACATTTCTGCTCCTCACATCAGCTACTTCCAAAGGCCGTAAAGGAGATTAATTGGGTTCTTTTGACTTGTTTTAAAGGTTCATGGTAAAGAGGAAAGGTCTTGCTATAACCAGGGTCATAAAACTACTACCCCTGGAAATGCCCGCAACTCCTATGAAAGCCCTGTCAGTTGACCTCACTCAGGGGACAAAATGTTTTTGAATATGACACTAATATAACCAATACAATATTTGAATGAGTTTTTTTTAGGTTCTTGATACAGTAGAAGGGTTAAACTACAACCAGGGTCATAAAACTACCCCTGGAAATGCCCACAACTCCTATGAAAGCCCTATCAGTTTACCGCACTCGGGGGACGAAATGTTTAAGAATACAACACTAATACAACAAATATAATGATTGTTTTTTAGGTTCTTGGTACAGTAGAAGGGTTAAGTTGTAAAGTTTTGTTCAATCGGCGCAACATCTGTGGTCATATGCCGGAGAGGGACAGACGGGGAAGGAATTATAGGAGAAGGGAACAGATCCCAGGAGACGGGACACAACCCCCAATTAATACCTGGCACCCATTCACTGCTGGATGGACAGGGGCGTAGGGTATCGGAAAAGCCGCCCAAATTTTTCCACTCCGCCCGGGAATCGAACCAGGGCTCTCTCGGTTGTGAGCCGAGTGTGCTAACCACTGCACCACAAAGTCCCCTGTAGAAGGGTTAAACTACCACCAGGGTCATCAAACTACCCCTGGAAATGCCCACAACTCCTGTGAAGGCCCTGTCAAAGGTGTGCGCTTGGGCAGGTGACATTTTTCAGTCCTCGCGGTTTCCTACGTAATATTGTGGTTTGCAAAAAATGATCAAATTTGACAAAAAATTACCAAATTGAGTGGATGGAGAGGGAGAGACATTAGCCACACCAAGCTAAGCACAACCTATGCAGCCCTCAGAACGAAGACCTACTGACAGCCTAACGTCACTGCATTTGGTAACGTCATAACACACACACCACATGACGTAGAGAGATCAAGTTTGCGGCAGATTGAAGAGGAAGGATGGATAAACAAATGCTGGTATATTCAAAGCTGCCGGGTCAGGGAGAGCCATGATACTGATAATGTTATGTGAGCAATTTTCAGGAAGACGTCACATTTCCGTACAGGGACAACCGATTGCATGGTACGTTCCCGCCTTTTAGGGATTAAGCTGGTAGTATTTTTAAACATAACCGCCTCAGTCCACCGCCTTGAAAATTCTCTCATGGTAGGAGTTACAGGGCTTTCAATGGAGTGTTTTGTGACCCTGGTGATAGTTTAACATGGTCTAATCGCATCTTCAACTGGCTGAAAATTACCCATGAAAACCTGGTTCATCTTCTCTACAGCCCTGCAAAACCCATAATAGGGAACAGCTGGAAAGCCTCTCGTCATAGATCCTACAATGGTTTCATGGACTGACTGTTTTGTGACCGTGGTGATAGTTTTACATTCCCTCTGTACTATGAATGGGAAAATCACCAATAAATACCCAGATTATCTTCTCTGAGGCCTTGGGAATAGTCATTAAGGAGCGCTAAAAAGCCTCTCATAGTAAGTAGTTCCTGGGCTTTCAATGGACTGTGTTGTGACCCTGGTGATAGCTATACACTCCCTCTGCACCATGAATGGGAAAATTACCCATGAAATCCCTATTTACCTTCTCTACGGCCCTACAAAAGTCATAATAAGAGCTGGGAAGCCTCTCGTCACAGATCCTACAGTGGTTTCAGGGACTGGTTTGTGACCCTGGTGATAGTTTTACACTCCCTCTGCACCATGAACGGTTAAACCACCCATGAAAACCCGGTTAGCCTTCTCTGTGGCTTTGGGAAACAGTCATAACAGCTTTTCAAACAAGCAAACTGCGGTGTCATGAAGTTCAAGAATACAGGCTTTATTCAGAAGGTCATTCCTGGTACAGTAAGCAGTATAATCTGACTTACAGTGGACTACACAGACTCTGGAGATAGAGAGTAAAGATCCGCACTCGTAGCTCACCCAAACAGGTCCCAATGTTAGGTACCGCATACCTGTAACCGCATATACGTAACTATACAGCACACTTCCCTTCAATACCAGGAGGCTGGGTCCCACACGGTACAATAATATCATGTTTAAGGAGAGTGAAAGATGCTTGGCGTGAGAACAGGCTAACTTTTGATAAGAACTATAAAGTGCTGGACATTACTTTGGACTCATGAAAGTACCCTCTAGGTGAGTGAATGGAGTGGCGAGTGTGTGTAGGGTATGTCCAGGGATAGTTATAAGACACTGGTGGTAGTTTGACCCTTCCTCTGTACCATGAACATAAAGACACACACATTTGCCGAAGCTTTTGTAGGAGTTTTGGGTATTTCCAGTAGTTTTATGGCCCTGGTGGTAGTGTGACCCTTCTTTTCTACCGTGAACCTAAAGAAACACACATTTGGCAAAGCTTTTGTAGGAGTTTTGGGTATTTCTAGGGATAGTTTTAAGACACAGGTGGTAGTGTGACCCTTCCTTTGTACCATGAACCTAAAGAAACACACATTTGGCAAAGCTTTCGTAGGAGTTTTGGTCATCTCCAGGGGTAGTTTTATGGCCCTGGTGGTAGTGTGACCATTCTTCTGTACCGTGAACCTAGAGAAACACACATTTGACAAGGCTTTCAAGGGAGTTTAGGGCATTTCCAGGGGGTAGTTTTATGACCCTGGTGGTAGTGTGACCCTTCCTCTGTACCATGAACCTAAAGAAACATATTTGGCAAGGCTTTCGTAGGAGTTTGGGGCATTTCCAGGGATAGTTTTAGGACACTTGTGGTAGTTTGATCATTCTTCTGTACCATGAACTTAAAGAAACACACATTTGACAAGGTTTTCAAGGGAGTTTTATGCATTTTCAGGGGGTAGTTTTATGACCCTGGTGGTAGTGTGACCCTTCCTCTGTACCATTAACCTAAAAAAACATATTTGGCAAGGCTTTCGTAGGAGTTTGGGTATTTCCAGGGGTAGTTTTATGACCCTGGTGGTAGTTTGACCCTTCCTCTGTACCCTGAACCTAAAGAAACACATATTTGGCAAGGCTTTCCTAGGAGTCTTTGACATTTCCAGGAGTATAGTTTTATGACCTGGTGGTAGTGTGACCCTTCCTCTGTACCATGAACCTAATATAACATATTTGGCAAGGCTTTTGTAGGAGTTTGGGTATTTCCAGGGGTAGTTTTATGACCCCGGTGGTAGTTTGACCCTTCCTCTGTACCCTGAACCTAAAGAAACACATATTTGGCAAGGCTTTCCTAGGAGTCTTTGACATTTCCAGGAGTATAGTTTTATGACCTGGTGGTAGTGTGACCCTTCCTCTGTACCCTGAACCTAAAGAAACACATATTTGGCAAGGCTTTCCTAGGAGTCTTTGACATTTCCAGGAGTATAGTTTTATGACCTGGTGGTAGTGTGACCCTTCCTCTGTACCATGAACCTAAAAAAACATATTTGGCAAGGCTTTTGTAGGAGTTTGGGTATTTCCAGGGGTAGTTTTATGACCCTGGTGGTAGTTTGACCCTTCCTCTGTACCCTGAACCTAAAGAAACACATATTTGGCAAGGCTTTCCTAGGAGTCTTTGACATTTCCAGGAGTATAGTTTTATGACCTGGTGGTAGTGTGACCCTTCCTCTGTACCATGAACCTAATATAACATATTTGGCAAGGCTTTTGTAGGAGTTTGGGTATTTCCAGGGGTAGTTTTATGACCCCGGTGGTAGTTTGACCCTTCCTCTGTACCCTGAACCTAAAGAAACACATATTTGGCAAGGCTTTCCTAGGAGTCTTTGACATTTCCAGGAGTATAGTTTTATGACCTGGTGGTAGTGTGACCCTTCCTCTGTACCCTGAACCTAAAGAAACACATATTTGGCAAGGCTTTCCTAGGAGTCTTTGACATTTCCAGGAGTATAGTTTTATGACCTGGTGGTAGTGTGACCCTTCCTCTGTACCATGAACCTAAAAAAACATATTTGGCAAGGCTTTTGTAGGAGTTTGGGTATTTCCAGGGGTAGTTTTATGACCCTGGTGGTAGTTTGACCCTTCCTCTGTACCCTGAACCTAAAGAAACACATATTTGGCAAGGCTTTCCTAGGAGTCTTTGACATTTCCAGGAGTATAGTTTTATGACCTGGTGGTAGTGTGACCCTTCCTCTGTACCATGAACAAGAAGAAACACATATTTGGCAAGGCTTTCCTAGGAGTCTTTGACATTTCCAGGAGTATAGTTTTATGACCTGGTGGTAGTGTGACCCTTCCTCTGTACCATGAACCTAAAAAACATATTTGGCAAGGCTTTTGTAGGAGTTTGGGTATTTCCAGGGGTAGTTTTATGACCCTGGTGGTAGTTTGACCCTTCCTCTGTACCCTGAACCTAAAGAAACACATATTTGGCAAGGCTTTCCTAGGAGTCTTTGACATTTCCAGGAGTATAGTTTTATGACCTGGTGGTAGTGACCCTTCCTCTGTACCATGAACCTAATATAACATATTTGGCAAGGCTTTGTAGGAGTTTGGGTATTTCCAGGTAGTTTTATGACCTGGTGGTAGTTTGACCCTTCCTCTGTACCCTGAACCTAAAGAAACACATATTTGGCAAGGCTTTCCTAGGAGTCTTTGACATTTCCAGGAGTATAGTTTTATGACCTGGTGGTAGTGTGACCCTTCCTCTGTACCCTGAACCTAAAGAAACACATATTTGGCAAGGCTTTCCTAGGAGTCTTTGACATTTCCAGGAGTATAGTTTTATGACCTGGTGGTAGTGTGACCCTTCCTCTGTACCATGAACCTAAAAAAACATATTTGGCAAGGCTTTTGTAGGAGTTTGGGTATTTCCAGGGGTAGTTTTATGACCCTGGTGGTAGTTTGACCCTTCCTCTGTACCCTGAACCTAAAGAAACACATATTTGGCAAGGCTTTCCTAGGAGTCTTTGACATTTCCAGGAGTATAGTTTTATGACCTGGTGGTAGTGTGACCCTTCCTCTGTACCATGAACAAGAAGAAACACTCATTAGAACCCGATTGACCCCCTCTTTGACCTTCAGAAATACAGAACATAGTTGACGTGAGAAGTGAAAATGTTTTATAATACCAATCCCAGGATATAGTTAATATTGTGTCATCAAAACCCAGATTAAATTCAAACCTCTCCTGCGTCCATCCCACTCTGATTGGGCTCATGTTAACGCCGCCCTGCACTGTGACGCCTTGTTTAAGAGGCAAGAAGGATGGAACGGAGAGGGAGAAAGCTGTCGCCGAGAGGGAGAAAATGTAAGAGGGATTTTAGTGGAAGCAACCAAGATTTTCAGCAGAAACAACTGGATTACAGGCACGGAAGATTAACCCGGTAGCAGCGACGGGCCAAATTTGTTGCTTTACCGTGTAGCAGCGACGGGCCAAATTTGTGGCTTTACTGTGTAGCAGCGACGGGCCAAATTTGTGGCTTTACCGTGTAGCAGCGACGCGCCAAATTCGTGGCTTTACCATGTAGCAGCGATGGGCCAAATTTGTGCCATAATATAAACCCCCCAAAATAGAGGATACATAAACTGATCACAAATGCTTTGATATATATTATGAAATGGTTTGTGTGAGGGGTGATTTTTTCTCATTTTTCTCACATAGAGGGACCATTGATAAACAGGGTCCCCGATGCTACAAGGTTAAGAACTGAGGATTTAAATGAAAATAATTGGGATTTTAGTGGAAACAACTCAGTTACAGCCACACAAGAATTAGAACTAAGAATTTTAATGAAAAAAATGGGATTTTTTGTGGACAAAATCATGATTTTTGTGGAAACGGCATGATTTTTGTGGAAACGGCTGGGATTTTAGTGGAAAGGATGAGGATTTATGCGGAATTAACTGGGATTTTAGTGAAAAGGGCAAGGATTTAAGCAGAATTACCTGGGATTTTAGCGGAAAGGACGACAAAGAAAGGGAGAGGGAAGAGGTATTTTAAGGAAGAGAGGGGATGTTTTAGTAAGGGAGGAAGGGAAGAAGGGGAGAGAGATTTAAGCAGGGGAGAGAAGGGGGGAAGAGGTGTCAGCAAGGAGGGAGGGAGGGAGGGAGGGGAGAACAGTATGGAGAGAAATATCAGCAGGGAGGAAAGGGGAGGGGAAAACAGAACAGTCTGGAGAGAGAGATTCCAGCAGGCGAGGAAGGGGGAAGAGATGTTTCAGCAGGGAGGGAGGGAGGATTGGGGAGAGAGATTTAAGCAGGGGAGGAGAGAGAAGAAAACTTGAGGGTAGGGTAGGGAAGGGAGGAGGGGGGAGGCATTCCTGCGTCAACTGGTGGAATGTTTAAGGTTATTATATTGATGCACACACTTAACATCAGCCCACCAGAGGGGTTCAAACTTCCTGAGGGACTATTCTAATGTCTCAAGCCAGGGGAGTGGGATTAAACAGCAGCCCAGTGTGAGGTTTTTGTTCATATATGACCCAGGAAACATTCAGCAGTCACATCAAAGTACTGTATTTTAGCGACTTTTAACCCTGTAGCAGCGAGGATCATGATTTTTAACCCGTACAGTGTTTAGTACATACATATACATACCTCTTAGGGAAGTGTTTAGTACGTATATATACACAAGCTCTTTTGAGGGCTTATGCGCCATTTGTTTTTGTTTGTGTATGTAACATTGTTCATTGACAGTGAAGAGCAATAATTTGACAAGTCTTGGTAGTTTTAAATGGATGTTAAAGAGCCTTTCTGTACATTTGTCTGCATTCCAACAAAAATCATTATACAAGAAGGTAAGTTACTTTCTTCTAGGTAATTACTCCTCGATTCTATAATCAGTAAGGCATAAGGAATTGTAAATTACGCTTCAGAGTAATCGGAAATGAAAACTGAGAGTCGGAAGCATCAAAGTACTATGTTGAAGTTGGAAAGTTTGGTTTAGTGGGCAGCGCATCATCTGTGGTCATATGCCGGAGAGAGACAGAAGGGGAAGGAATTATAGGAGGGAACAGGGAAAGTTTTGTTTAGGTGGCGCAACATCTGTGGTCATATGCTGGAGAGAGACAGAAGGGGAAGGAATTATAGGAGAAGGCAACAGGGAAAGTTTTGTTTAGGTGGCGCAACATCTGTGGTCATATGCCGGAGAGAGACAGAAGGGGAAGGACTTACAGGAGAATGGAACAGATCCCAGGAGATGGGACACATCCCCCAATTAATACCTGGTACACTGCTGGGTGGACAGGGGTGTAGGGTATCAGAAAAGCCACCCAAATTTTTCCACTCTGCCTGGGAATCGAACCCGGGCTCTCTCGGTTGTGAGCCGAGTGTGTTAACCACTGCACCACAAAGCCCTCGGTATTATGTTGAGCTTTGAGAACTACGGTTGTAGTTCAGACGGCCTTGAAGCGAGCAGTGCTGCCTGATCCAACCATTTTCTTGTATTTAAAATTACTGTTTATTTTTTAGTTTTTCTTGTGATGTAAAGAAGTACTTATACACATTACTCAAGCTATAGGGTAATGAGAAGTGTTTATAATGGAAAAAACATAGGCTCTAAAAAATTTAAATAAATTTCCCTTTCCTGGTATGACATAGTTAGCTTTGAGATGCAGAAAACTCTATCTATGACAAAAGACCACACTGTATGGGTTAATGGTCCCTCTAAGTGAGAAAAATGAGAAAAAATCACCCCTCACACAAACCATTTCATAATATATATCAAAGCATTTGTGATCAGATTATGTATTATTTATTTTGGGGGGTTTATATCATGGCACAAATTTGGCCCGTCGCTGCTACACGGTGAAGCCACAAATTTGGCCCGTTGCTGCTACACGGTGAAGCCACAAATTTGGCCCGTTGCTGCTACACGGTGAAGCCACAAATTTGGCCCGTCGCTGCTACGGGTTAACATCAGCCCACCAGAGGGGTTCAAACTTGCTGAGGGACTGTTCTAATGTCTCAAGCCAGGGGAGTGGGATTAAACAGTAGCCCAGTGTGAGGTTTTTGTTCATATACGACCCAGGAAACATTCTACAGTTACATCAAAGTATACCACATGGTATTCGTTATATGCGAGGGTTATGTTCTGCAAAAAGCTCGCATAATGTGAATTCACATATCGAACTTATCATCCCATTAATTATAGGGGGTTATGTTCCACGACCCGTTTTAGAACCCTCTAACTATTTATTTCGGCACCGTTTCAGAATAATAAAGCACTAAAGCAACAATAAAGCACATTGATTGCTTCCGGGGAGACACACCCAAAGTCTACGATACATGCTGATAATTAGGTACCAGGGGTGGGTTTCATCAAAGTTCCCAAGTCCTTGGAAGTGTGCTCAAGGAGTCCCAAGCGTGCGAGAAACCTTGGGCATGTTTCACGAAAGCTCCCAAGCCTTGGAACTCTGCCTATCTCGCTCGCCGCCTTGGGAGGCCGTGCGGGGTCTCCCAAGCGCTCCCAAGGAAGGTTCCAAGCGTCAGACTGTAAACATGGCAGCCCGTGAACAACCCCGCCAGCACCGACCAAGGAATTTTCGCCCGAGAAGGGACATCTTTAACCCTCTCGCGCACAGTAAGATACTAGAACATGCGCAAATAAAAATAGAGGAAAAATATATATAAACAATAGACACTCGTTTCAAGTCTCCGTATAGAGTATTGAAAACAATAAATCCTAAGTACCAACTCTTCCCCATTTGCTATCAAAATTTTGTGGGCCAACTTTTTTAGCCGAATATATGTTTCGAAGCGGAATTTAGTGAGGATTCTTATGGTATCCTCAAAATCTTCGAACGCCTATTAGTTCCTGAGTTACACCAAGAAAACTGTATTTTTTCCTCTCCCGTCAGAGTAGGCTAACAACTAAAAATCGCTCCACGTTCCTCATTTACGTTCCTTAGAAAGGTTGCCATATGTTACCTCTAAGAAACTTATCCCAACAAATGACACTCCAAATTTTACGCACTTTCACCGAAAATTTAATTTTTAATAATTTTTTTTACTTTTATGACGCGTTTCGCGTCATCGTGCGCCAGGACCTTTTACTTTGATGACGCAAAACGCGTCATCGTGCGCGAGAGGGTTAACGAGTACGATGACACCGAGTTCAAGAAGAGGTACAGGGTGGATCGTGCTGGCCTGTTGTTCGTCACTGACTTGGTGCGACACGTGATTGGCAACAGGACTGAGAGGAGCCATGCGGTCACAGCGGAGCTGAAAGTGGCGTTGACTCTGCGATACCTCGCCACCGAGAAAATGCAGCAGTGCAGCGCAGATGACTTTGGAGTTTCCCGGGCCACAGTCAGCAGAATCATCACCCAGACCGTGGATGCTCTCGTGACACAAGAGAATATGAGGCGGTTCATGGGGTTCCTTTTAAACCAGGGGGAGCAGCAGAGAATGAAGGCGGAGTTTGCCGAAATTGCTGGTTTTCCCGGTGTGGTGGGTGCTGTTGATGGCACCCACGTAAGAATAGTGGCCCCACATGAGCACGAAGAAGTGTACGTCAACCGCAAGAACTACCACAGCATCAATGTGCAAGTGTTATTTGATGCACAGTACAAGCTGCAGGCCATGGTGGCGAGGTGGCCAGGGTCTACTCACGACTCACTAAATGTTTGTTTACACCGTGGTGCCGTTGAAGATGCAGACGGAAAAAAATACGTGCACATATTCCTTACAATGAAGATACTATCGCTGTATTTCAACTAAATATCAATTGTTTATATTTATAATTCCATAATTATATATAAGAAGTGTAATTTAGGTTAATTGAAGACATATTAGACGTCAAAGCGACGCGGAAGATTGGCAACGCTGGTTACTCCCAAGACCGCCCCCACCCCTACTTGGAAGTGCTTGTGGCGCGGTGATGAAACACGCCCAAGAAATTCTCCCAACTGTGCGTGACGTCACCACGCTTGGGAGAGCACTATGATGAAACCCACCCCTGAGGATTAACTTTAGGATCAGAGAGAGGAAAAGGTTAATTATAGGCGAGGAAAATGCAGGAAAGCATTATCTGCACCCTCTAGTGTGTCACCATACCTCACCAGCACCAGCGCCGATATTCGCATATGAGCGAATTTTTCTCGCATAAAATGAATACAGGTAACTCTCGATTGACGCGAGTTTTGTTTATGAGTTTTTGAAATAACGCTGGGTCCAAAATCCAAATAAATGTTTAATTTACACATTTTTTTCACTTATACGTGATATTTTCTGGAGTGTCCACCAGATGTCTCACGCAACAGTACTCACACGGCCACACAGCTGAGCTCAGTTCTTCCCGCGCGCCACTTGAACAACAATACAGTACCCACACTGCTCAACAACAACAACAACAACAACAGGCTGAGACTGAGTGCCTGAGTGGATATCTCGGTGATATGGATTTTCTCTCTCTCTCTCTCTCTCTCTCTCTC
>NW_026111703.1:157500-257500 GCF_024679095.1 Eriocheir sinensis
AAACTATATTTAGCATTAGTTAGACCTCATCTTGACTATGCGGTTCAGTTCTGGTCACCCTACTATAGAATGGATATCAAAATGTTAGAATCGGTGCAGAGGAGGATGACTAAGATGATTCAGGGGTTGAGAAACTTGCCATACGAGGAAAGACTCAAACAGTTAAACTTGCATTCTCTAGAAAGGCGAAGGGTGCGTGGAGACATGATCGAGGTTTATAAATGGATGAAGGGCTTTAATAAGGGAGACATTCATAAGGTTTTGTTGGTAAGAGAACCGGGTAGGACACGAAGTAACGGGTTTAAACTGGATAAATTCAGATTCAACAGGGACATAGGCAAAAATTGGTGGATGAGTGGAATAGGCTTAGCAGTCATGTGGTGAGTGCCAATACAATTGTCACATTAAAAAATAGACTAGATAAATTCATGGACAGCGATATTAGGTGGGGTTAGATACGCGGGAGCTTAGGGTCAAAGGAGCTGCCTCGTACAGGCCTACCGACCTCTTGCAGACTCCTGCGTTCTTATGTTCTTATGTTCTACCTAATATTGCTGTCCATGACGCATCAACAAAGTGATGGTGGTGAGTGTGAGGACGTGTTTTTGTTGTGTCAGTGACTTAAAAATGTAATGTAGCAATTCTTTCTTTAGAAAACTTTAACTTAACCCGGTGGTGGCAGGGATCATGTTTCTTAATGGTCCCTCCAAGCAAGAAAAATGACAAAAAATCACCCCTCACACAAACCATTTCATATTATATATCAAAGCATTTGTGATCAGTTTATGTGTGTTACTTTCCTCTCTGTCAAAGGCTGTAAAACTAGGCAAAAAGTAAGCAGAAAAATATATATCTACCCTTGCAGGTGAAAATATAGCCTGTTAGCTTTTGAGACCAAACCATGTAGTGAGCCTCCTCCTCCCTCCCTGCTGGCTAGGCTTCCTTTTAATATGTATTTCCACACATGATGCGGCCAATATTAGGAGTCTTTTTCACACCAATATTTACTGTATAATGATGACTTGACTCCTGCATTAGCACCGGTGAGTGAGTTAGGGGCTTAAGGAACTTTGATGCCAGGATTGGAGGTGACTTATTCCTGGGTTTAAACTTATACAAAATCAGGTTAGCAACATGTCTGTGGTAAGTCCCTTGTACAATAAGAAATATCACTTTCCTCTCTGTCAAGGGCTGAATAAATAAATCAAATTAATCTAACTATATTATAAAGCAAAACCAATCTTGCATGCATAATATGTATCCAGTGCATAGTAAGCACTTTGGCAAACATATATCATTTTTTTTTTTTTTTTTTTTACATTGCAGCCTATTGCGCCGGTAGGCTTCTTCCCGGTGGATCCTGATGGTCGGTCCAAGGCTTCTTTCCGGTAGGTCCTGATGGTCGGCCCAGCCCGTTCTGGCGCAGGCAAGTGTTTATAGTGGCGCCATCTTGCATTGGCTCATGCTGCCCTCCCGGAGCTCATCTTTGATCCTAGAATCTAGAGTCCGGGTTGATAGGTGGTCTTCTGGACAGCATGTGGGTAGTTTTAAGCCACTCGGCGGCGGCTGAAAAATCCCAGCTTGGTGGCACCGGGCGGGGATTGAACTCGCGTCCTCCTGAACACGAGGCCGTTACTTTGACGACTCAGCCACCGCCTCCCCAGTAAATGCACCCTATGCTTAACACGGTAGCTGCGGGGATCATGTTTCTTACCCGGTAGCAGCGACAGGCCAAATTTGCGGCTTTACCGTGTAGCAGCAACGGGACAAATTTGTGGCTTTACCGTGTAGCAGCAACGGGCCAAATTTGTGGCTTTACCGTGTAGCAACAACGGGACAAATTTGTGGCTTTACCGTGTAGCAGCAACGGGCCAAATGATAATTATGCTGAGTTTATGGCTGAAAGCTTGTTATATTCAATAGCGACATTTGAAATTTGACGAGCGTGGCGATCTCGGATACGGCGCAGGGCACTGTTTTGGCCCGGCCGTAGTGAATTACTTTATGTGCACCATGTAATTCTGCATGTTTTCATATATAATACATGATGATTATGTTGAGTTTATGGCTGAAACCTTGTTATATTCAATAGCGACATTTGAAATTTAGCGCGAATGGCGATCTCGGATACGGTGCGGGGTGTTGTTTTGGCCCGGCCGCAGTGAGTTTCTTTATGTGTACCATTTAATTCTGCATGTTTTCATATATAATACATGATGATTATGCTGAGTTTATGGCTGAAAGCTTGTTATATTCAATAGCGACATTTGAAATTTGGCGCGTGGCGATCTCGGATACGGCGCAGGGCGCTGTTTTGGCCCGGCCGGAGTGAGTTTCTTTATGTGCACCATTTAATTCTGCATGTTTTCATATATAATACATGATGATTATGTTGAGTTTATGGCTGAAAGCTTGTTATATTCAATAGCGACATTTGAAATTTAGCGCGGCGATCTCGGACACAGCAGAGGCGCTGTTTTGGCCCGGCCGTAGTGAGTTTCTTTATGTGCACCATGTAATTCTGCATGTTTTCATATATAATACATGATGATTATGTTGAGTTTATGGCTGAAAGCTTGTTATATTCAATAGCGACATTTGAAATTTGGCACACGCGGCGATCTCGGATACGGTGCGAGGTGTTCTTTTGGCCTGGCCGTAGTGAGTTTCTTTATGTGCACCATTTAATTCTGCATGTTTTCATATATAAAAATGATGATTATGCTGAGTTTATGGCTGAAAGCTTGTTATATTCAATAGCGACATTTGAAATTTGGCGAGCGTGGCGATCTCGGATACGGCGCAGGGCACTGTTTTGGCCCGGCCGTAGTGAATTTCTTTGTGCACCATGTAATTCTGCATGTTTTCATATATAATACATGATGATTATGTTGAGTTTATGGCTGAAACCTTGTTATATTCAATAGCGACATTTGAAATTTAGCGAATGGCGATCTAGGATAAGGTGCGTTGTGTTGTTTTGGCCCGGCCGTAGTGAGTTTCTTTATGTGTACCATTTAATTCTGCATGTTTTCATATATAATACATGATGATTATGCTGAGTTTATGGCTGAAAGCTTGTTATATTCAATAGCAACATTTGAAATTTGGCGCGCGAGGCGATCTCGGATACGGCGCAGGGCGCTGTTTTGGCCCGGCCGTAGTGAGTTTCTTTATGTGCACCATTTAATTCTGCATGTTTTCATATATAATACATGATGATTATGTTGAGTTTATGGCTGAAAGCTTGTTATATTCAATAGCGACATTTGAAATTTAGAGCGCGCGGCGATCTCGGACACAGCAGAAGGCGCTGTTTTGGCCCGGCCGTAGTGAGTTTCTTTATGTGCACCATTTAATTCTGCATGTTTTCATATATAATACATGATGATTATGTTGAGTTTATGGCTGAAAGCTTGTTATATTCAATAGCGACATTTGAAATTTAGCGCATGGCGATCTCGGAAACAGCAGAGGGCGCGGGTTTGGCCCGGCCGTAGTGAGTTTCTTTATGTGCACCATGTAATTCTGCATGTTTTCATATATAATACATGATGATTATGTTGAGTTTATGGCTGAAAGCTTGTTATATTCGATAGCGACATTTGAAATTTGGCACACGCGGCGATCTCGGATACGGTGCGAGGTGTTGTTTTGGCCTGGCCGTAGTGAGTTTCTTTATGTGCACCATTTAATTCTGCATGTTTTCATATATGAAAATGATGATTATGCTGAGTTTATGGCTGAAAGCTTGTTATATTCAATAGCGACATTTGAAATTTAGCGCCATGGCGATCTCGGACACAGCAGAGGGCGCTGTTTTGGCCCGGCCGTAGTGAGTTTCTTTATGTGCACCATGTAATTCTGCATGTTTTCATATATAATACATGATGATTATGTTGAGTTTATGGCTGAAAGCTTGTTATATTCGATAGCGACATTTAAATTTGGCACACGCGGCGATCTCGGATACGGTGCGAGGTGTTGTTTTGGCCTGGCCGTAGTGAGTTTCTTTATGTGCACCATTTAATTCTGCATGTTTTCATATATAAAAATGATGATTATGCTGAGTTTATGGCTGAAAGCTTGTTATATTCAATAGCGACATTTGAAATTTGGCGCGCGTGGCGATCTCGGATACGGCGCAGGGCACTGTTTTGGCCCGGCCGTAGTGAATTTCTTTATGTGCACCATGTAATTCTGCATGTTTTCATATATAATACATGATGATTATGTTGAGTTTATGGCTGAAACCTTGTTATATTCAATAGCGACATTTGAAATTTAGCGAATGGCGATCTCGGATACGGTGCTTGGTGTTGTTTTGGCCCGGCCGTAGTGAGTTTCTTTATGTGTACCATTTAATTCTGCATGTTTTCATATATAATACATGATGATTATGCTGAGTTTATGGCTGAAAGCTTGTTATATTCAATAGCAACATTTGAAATTTGGCGCGTGGCGATCTCGGATACGGCGCAGGGCGCTGTTGTGGCCCGGCCGTAGTGAGTTTCTTTATGTGCACCATTTAATTCTGCATGTTTTCATATATAATACATGATGATTATGTTGAGTTTATGGCTGAAAGCTTGTTATATTCAATAGCGACATTTGAAATTTATGCTGGCGATCTCGGACACAGCAGAGGGCGCTGTTTTGGCCCGGCCGTAGTGAGTTTCTTTATGTGCACCATGTAATTCTGCATGTTTTCATATATAATACATGATGATTATGTTGAGTTTATGGCTGAAACCTTGTTATATTCAATAGCGACATTTGAAATTTTGCACACTCTGCGATCTCGGATACGGTGCGTTGAGTTGTTTTGGCCGGGCCGTAGTGAGTTTCTTTATGTGAACCATTTAATTCTGCATGTTTTCATATATAAAAATGATAATTATGCTGAGTTTATGGCTGAAAGCTTGTTATATTCAATAGCGACATTTGAAAATTGTCTAGCGTGGCAATCTCGGATACTGCTCAGGGCACTGTTTTGGCCCGGCCGTAGTGAATTACTTTATGTGCACCATGTAATTCTGCATGTTTTCATATATAATACATGATGATTATGTTGAGTTTATGGCTGAAACCTTGTTATATTCAATAGCGACATTTGAAATTTTGCGCGAATGGCGATCTCGGATACGGTGCGGGGCGTTGTTTTGGCCCGGCCGCAGTGAGTTTCTTTATGTGTACCATTTAATTCTGCATGTTTTCATATACAATACATGATGATTATGCTGAGTTTATGGCTGAAAGCTTGTTATATTCAATAGCGACATTTGAAATTTGGCGCGTGGCGATCTCGGATACGGCGCAGGGCGCTGTTTTGGCCGGCCGTAGTGAGTTTCTTTATGTGCACCATTTAATTCTGCATGTTTTCATATATAATACATGATGATTATGTTGAGTTTATGGCTGAAAGCTTGTTATATTCAATAGCGACATTTGAAATTTTGCGCTAGCGGCGATCTCGGACACAGCAGAAGGCGCTGTTTTGGCCCGGCCGTAGTGAGTTTCTTTATGTGCACCATGTAATTCTGCATGTTTTCATATATAATACATGATGATTATGTTGAGTTTATGGCTGAAAGCTTGTTATATTCAATAGCGACATTTGAAATTTGGCACACGCGGCGATCTCGGATACGGTGCGAGGTGTTCTTTTGGCCTGGCCGTAGTGAGTTTCTTTATGTGCACCATTTAATTCTGCATGTTTTCATATATAAAAATGATGATTATGCTGAGTTTATGGCTGAAAGCTTGTTATATTCAATAGCGACATTTGAAATTTGGCGCGCGTGGCGATCTCGGATACGGCGCAGGGCACTGTTTTGGCCCGGCCGTAGTGAATTTCTTTATGTGCACCATGTAATTCTGCATGTTTTCATATATAATACATGATGATTATGTTGAGTTTATGGCTGAAACCTTGTTATATTCAATAGCGACATTTGAAATTTAGCGCGAATGGCGATCTCGGATACGGTGCGGGGTGTTGTTTTGGCTCGGCCATAGTGAGTTTCTTTATGTGTACCATTTAATTCTGCATGTTTTCATATAAAATACATGATGATTATGCTGAGTTTATGGCTGAAAGCTTGTTATATTCAATAGCGACATTTGAAATTTGGCACGCGCGGCGATCTCGGATACGGCGCAGGGCGCTGTTTTGGCCCGGCCGTAGTGAGTTTCTTTATGTGCACCATTTAATTCTGCATGTTTTCATATATAATACATGATGATTATGTTGAGTTTATGGCTGAAAGCTTGTCATATTCAATAGCGACATTTGAAATTTAGCGCGCGTGGCGATCTCGGATACAGTGCGGGTAGTTGTTTTGGCCTGGCCGTAGTGAGTTTCTTTATGTGTACCATTTAATTCTGCATGTTTTCATATATAATACATGATGATTATGTTGAGTTTATGGCTGAAAGCTTGTCATATTCAATAGCGACATTTGAAATTTAGCGCGCGTGGCGATCTCGGATACGGCGCAGGGTGTTGTTAAGGTTTTTCATTATCAGTTATCGGTTATCGGGAATAAGGTTTTCTGTTATCGTGCCCTGCTATGGCGGAGACGCTGTCTTTCTCCTCAGTCTGAAGCTAGCCAGCACTGTGAGTGGAACGTTTCTCTGGAATACACACACTGCATTTTGACCCCTACTATGGCACCCAAGCATCCTTCCACCTCGTCCAGTGACATAAGAACATAGGAGTCTGCACGAAGCAGCTCCTCTGAACCTTGGCTCCCGTGTATCTAACCCTACCTAATATCGCTGTCCATGACGCATCAACAAAGTGATGGTGGTGAGTGTTTTTGTTGTGTCAGTGACTTACAAATGTAATGTAGCAATTCTTTCTTTAGAAAACTTTAACTTAACCCGGTGGTGGGAGGATCATGTTTTTTGGTTCAATGGTCCCTCCAAGCAAGAAAAATGAGAAAAATCACCCTCACACAAACCATTTCATATTATATATCAAAGCATTTGTGATCAGTTTGTGTGTTACTTTCCTCTCTGTCAAAGGCTGTAAAATAAGGCAAAAGTAAGCAGAAAATATATATCTACCCTTGCAGGTGAAAATATAGCCTGTTAGCTTTTGAGACCAAACCATGTAGTGAGCCTCCTCCTCCCTCCCTGCTGGCTAGGCTTCCTTTTAATATGTATTTCCACACATGATGCGGCCAATATTAGGAGTCTTTTTCACACCAATATTTACTGTATAATGATGACTTTACTCCAGCATTAGCACAGGTGAGTGAGTTAGGGGCTTAAGGAACTTTGATGCCAGGATTGGAGGTGACTTATTCCTGGGTTTAAACTTATACAAAATCAGGTTGGCGACATGTCTGTGGTAAGTCCCTTGTACAATAAGAAATATTACTTTCCTCTCTGTCAAGGGCTGAATAAATAAATCAAATTAATCTAACTATATTATAAAGCAAAACCAATTTTGCATGCATAATATGTATCCAGTGTGTAGTAAGCACTTTGGCAAACATATATCATGCATCCTATGCTTAACACGGTAGCTGCGGGGATCATGTTTCTTACCCGGTAGCAGCGACGGGCCAAATTTGTGGCTTTACCGTGTAGCAGCAACGGGCCAAATTTGTGGCTTTACCGTGTAGCAGCAATGGAACAAATTTGTGGCTTTACCGTGTAGCAGCGACAGGCCAAATTTGTGGCTTTACCGTGTAGCAGCAATGGAACAAATTTGTGGCTTTACCGTGTAGCAGCAATGGGACAAATTTGTGGCTTTACCGTGTAGCAGCGACAGGCCAAATTTGTGGCTTTACCGTGTAGCAGCAACGGGCCAAATTTGTGGCTTTACCGTGTAGCAGCAACGGGCCAAATTTGTGCCATGATTTAAACCCCCCAAAATAGATGATGTGTAAACTGATCACAAATGCTTTGATATGTATTATGAAATGGTTTGTGTGAGGGGTGATTTTTTCTCATTTTTCTCGCTTGGGGGACCATTAAGAAACATGATCCCCACTGCTACAATTACTGGGTTAAAAGGCCTTTCCCTCTAAGCAAGGGGATGTACTGAACATTTTACAACACACTGGGTTACTAAGTGAGCTGCTGAACATTTTACAGCTCAATATAACGGGTTCACCCTTTGGGGGCTTCTGGCGGGGGTAATGAAGGCAGGGCAGGAAGTGAGTAGAGAAAGCTTACCTATTTCTCCAAGCTGCTGAAAAGCTTGTTGGTGAAGAATTACTTGTCGGTGAAGAGACTGTTGTTGAGGTGAGGAGTGCCCTGTGTTATGGCACCTCCCAGCACTGCTACACCAACCTGCAAATATGTGTCCACTCTCAAAGTCTTGTACCGGGAAAGACGGCATGGGATAATATATTATGAAATCTCTCTCTCTATCAAGGGCTGTATAATTAAGATAATTAATTGATACTCTCTCTCATATTTGTTTTTTTACATACTTTTCTTCCTCTACCCTCCCTCTCTCTCTCTCTCTCTCTCCCCTCATAACTCTATACATACAGCCAGGCCTATACTTTGAGGCAGTGCCAACCACTGCACCACGAAGCCACCCCCCCAAAAAAACTATATGGAACTCAATATTCCATTAATTTCATAAAATATGTCCTTTCTGTTGAATATTGATATCTGAAACAGTTGGCAACATTAGCACAAGAGAACTCACTAAACTCAGTACATGTATTTTCCACCAGTTGGTCAGTCACAGTCAGTGCCTCGGCAGTTTGCTTTTGTGAGATTACCAGCTCAGTGGCATCTACGTGTATGCTTGTTAAGTCCTGTTGCTTTTGCTTTACCAGAGACATACAAAGTGAGATTCAAAGGGTTAACCTGAAAAAGGGTTTTCCTGCAGCTGATCAGCTGGCAGACCAAAGCTTACTAACCTATCTTTTTAAAATTCCCTCAGTGTTGGAGGAAAGGCAAGAGCAGGACTTTAGCAAGTACAATAACTTTATATCGAGAGTTCAAAACTTTAAATAGTGAGTTCAAGGATTAATTCATATCAATTGTCAAAGCCTACTTATAAATTTATAATAATGTAGGATTCTTCTTGTTGTTTTGTGGTATATACCTTGAAGAGAATAAATGAATCATTGCAAATGAATACGTTGTTTTCCTTTACCATCTTTGGAGCACACCATTTAACTCATGGAATACTTTTTACTAAAAAAATCAATAAAAAAAAATCATGATTTTGTTTGGTAATAACAATCATGATTTTTAGTAAAGAAATCAAAGATTTAATCATCTGATTAAATCAATTTGATTTAATCATTGCCAACCCTGCTTAGGCGATTATTTCTTTAGTGACAAATTTTGCTATTATCCAGAAAGCTACATATTCAAGGCACTGTACAGGGGATCCTCAGCTATGATGCCCTCCACCTATGACTATTTCAAGGTTATGACACAACCCACAAATTATTAAGTTTGGAAAGTTTGGTTTTGTGGGCAGCACAACATCTGTGGTCATATGCCGGAGAGAGACAGGAGGGGGAAGGAATTATAGAAGGGAACAGACCCCAGGAGACGGGACACAACCCCTGATTAATACCTGGTACACTGCTGGGTGGACAGGGGCTATGTAGGGTATCGGAAAAGCCGCCCAAATTTTTCCACTCCGCCTGGGAATCGAACCTGGCTCTCTCGGTTGTGACCCGAGTGTGCTAACCACTGCACCACAAAGCCCCCCTGCAAATATGTGTCCACTGTCAAAGTCTTGTATTGGGAAAGACAGCACTGGATAAGATATTCTATAGTCTCTCTCTATCAAGGACTGTAAATTAACCCTTTGGTTGCTAAATACTTGCAGTGAGGACTAGCGTAACTTGCCGCTGGTGCTAAACCCTCCCTGCGAGTTCCAGGGCCCAAATTTACAATTAATCTTAATCTTTAACTTAAAAGTTCCACTGAATCTCAAGTTTAACTTATAGCTGAGCTTAAATGAAAAAATAAGTTCAACTTCACTCAGCAGCTGATCCAGTTTGAAAATTTGTCCTGGCAAAAGATGTATTTTTTAAATTGCAGAATTGCGACACTTCAGTGATTGAATATGTAGTAATACTACTTTATCAATGTTATATGATGATATACTTCAGAAATATGGGCATAATAAGGTAGTATTTATAAAATAAAGGTTACGTTTATCATCCGCGCAAGGTGATATTCTTTTTTTTTTCTCTTGAATGTAAACACGGACACGCGTTCCTGTTCGTCTTCCTCATTCCTGCATCACCCGCCCTCTGACGAGGTAATCATGGAAAATATTGCCGCTTTCACTTCTCCCAAGAGGAAAAGGGGAGTGAATTGGAGAGACTGCCACACTCTACACATAGTAAAGGGAAGGGAGTCAACAGATACCGTCTGCAAGGGTAGCCACTGTCCCCTAATAGATGACATGAATCCGGTGGTATACGATGATCCTCAAACATGCGTTTGAGGCCACCCTCACGCCAAATACGAGCATCATGAGTGGACCCAGGCCAATTAGCTACAACATTAAGAATATTATATTTGGCATCAAACACTAATTGTGTGTTTATGCTATGGAAATTCTTCCTGTTGACATAGTCTGCTTCATATTCCCTGGGGGTATCCTGACATGCGTGCAATCTATTACACCAACAATGCCAGGGAAGTTTGCAACTTGCACAAATTCTTGTTGTTTCTCTCGGATTTCAGGGACGGTGCGAGGAAATCGAATGAATTGGACAAGTATGGCTGGCTGTGTAAGTGCCTTGAGGGTATCGGTGATCGCTTTGCTTACTGACGACTGTGATGGACCAAGATCATCACTGTTACACATCTGCATTTTCCCCGTTGCTAAGTAACGCAGTGTAATAATTACTTTCATGTATGGTGTCAATGCAAAACTCCTTGAAGTAGGGCTTTGCAGGGCCCCTCTCACCAAATCCGTTACGAACAGTACTCCTGCACGGTCCAGTCTGTAGCGTTTCAATAGTTCTGCGTCACTCAAAGTATTCAGAACGTCTCTTCGCTCTTGAAAAGTCTTCTCTAGGCGCTGACGGGCTTGTTGACGTTCGGCCATCTTGGCGACTGAAGTTCGACTTAGGCTCCTTAAGACGGGTTTGGGCCCGCCTAAAATATCTCGTCAGCTAAGATCAACTTATGAGGGATAAGATGAAGAATAAAGTTAAACTCGCCCTAAAGTCAAACTTAGCGGTTAAAGATTTATTGTAAATTCGGGCCCAGTAGAGGGTAGCGGGACGCCTAGCGGGTCAGAGGCAAGAACAACACG
This sequence comes from Eriocheir sinensis, assembly GCF_024679095.1. Lineage (NCBI taxonomy): Eukaryota > Metazoa > Arthropoda > Malacostraca > Decapoda > Varunidae > Eriocheir > Eriocheir sinensis. Next base: position 168,767 of record NW_026111703.1, read on the forward strand.
TTATCTAATAGGAGTGGCCATACAGGACGCAGGTAGCGGGTTCCCTCCAAGCTTACCTGCTACCCGCGTCCTGTATGGCCACTCCTATTAGATAACATGTGTTTGTTCTTGCCCCTGACCTGATAGGCGTCCTGCTACCCTCTAATGTCAAATGTGTGTTTTTTAGCTTCATAGCACAGAGGAAGGGTCACACCACCACCAGCCTCATAAAACTACCCCTGGAAATGCCCTAAACTCCTACAAAAAACATGTCAAATGTGTGTTTTTAGCTTCATAGCACAGAGGAAGGGTCACACCACCACCAGCCTCATAAAACTACCCTGAAATGCCCCAAACCTCAACAAAAGACTTAAATATTACATGTGAGTTTGGGTGTTGCAATGCATTATCATAATCTAACCATCTCTTCTGTCTCTCCTTTCTTTATTCAGTGGTCTAAGAGCCAAGAGGGAAGGAAGGAAGGAAGGAAGGAAGGAAGAAGTTTGCAATGGAAAGAGAATTGATTTGAACACTCACCAAGTCCTTATCCTCCTCCTCCTCTTCTTCCTCTTCATCTTCTCTTCTTCTTCCTCTGTAAACAGGGTAAGGAAATAAGTCAGCTGTAAAATACTTGGGATTTTTGAGATAATAAATTATTTTCAAGGTAAAAATATATAGAGATAGAGATTGATAGAGAGAGAGAGAGAGAGAGAGAGAGAGAGAGAGAGAGAGAGAGAGAGAGAGAGAGAGAGAGCTTTAATTCTGGTGCCATACTTGCTCACTTTTTCTTTCATCTTAAAAAATAATCTCTTTACTTTCTCAGCTTTAGAAATTTTCTCAATAACTGTGAAAGCATAACTCTCTCTCACTATCTCTCTCTCTCTCTCTCAAACACAAAATATATGCTGCATAATGTGATGACAAATGAGATGATGTGTATATATATAATATATATATATATATATATATATATATATATATATATATATATATATATATATATATATATATATATATATATATCATGAAATGGTTTGTGGGAGTGATGATTTTTTCTCATATTTCACACTTAGAGGGAAGGAAGGGCCTGTAATAAGGGGGATATTCATAGGGTTTTGTTGGTAAGAGAACCGGGAAGGACACGTAGTAATGGGTTTAACCCCTTCAACACGAGTATACTGTGTCCTTGTGTGCCCTGCACCATATCCCAGGACGCCAGATACTGGCTTGCTTAGCCAATATACATGTTTTCCATATAATACATGATGATTATGCTGAGTTTATGGCTGAAAGCTTGTTATATTCAAAATCGACATTTGAAATTTCGATCTCGGAAACGGTGCAGGGGTTATTTTGCAATTAAGTGAGTTTCTTTATGTGCACCATGTAATTCTGCATGTTTTCATATATAATACATGATGATTATGTTGAGTTTATGGCTGAAAGCTTGTTATATTCAATAGCGACATTTGAAATTTGGCACACGCGGCGATCTCGGATACGGTGCGGGGTGTTGTTTTGGCCCGGCCGTAGTGAGTTTCTTTATGTGTACCATTTAATTCTGCATGTTTTCATATATAATACATGATGATTATGCTGAGTTTATGGCTGAAAGCTTGTTATATTCAATAGCGACATTTGAAATTTGGAGAGTGGCGATCTCGGATACGGCGCAGGGCACTGTTTTGGCCTGGCCGTAGTGAATTTCTTTATGTGCACCATGTAATTCTGCATGTTTTCATATATAATACATGATGATTATGTTGAGTTTATGGCTGAAAGCTTGTTATATTCAATAGCGACATTTGAAATTTGGCCCTCGCGGCGATCTCGGATACGGTGCGGGGTGTTGTTTTGGCCCGGCCGTAGTGAGTTTCTTTATGTGTACCATTTAATTCTGCATGTTTTCATATATAATACATGATGATTATGCTGAGTTTATGGCTGAAAGCTTGTTATATTCAATAGCGACATTTGAAATTGAAATTTAGCGCGTGGCGATCTCAGATACGGCACAGGCGCTGTTTTGGCCCGGCCGTAGTGAGTTTCTTTATGTGCACCATTTAATTCTGCATGTTTTCATATAATACATGATGATTATGTTGAGTTTATGGCTGAAAGCTTGTTATATTCAATAGCGACATTTGAAATTTAGCGCGCGCGGAGATCTCGGACACAGCAGAGGGCGCTGTTTTGGCCCGGCCGTAGTGAGTTTCTTTATGTGAACCATGTAATTCTGCATGTTGTCATATATAATACATGATGATTATGTTGAGTTTATGGCTGAAAGCTTGTTATATTCAATAGCGACATTTGAAATTTAGCTGCTGGCGATCTCGGACACAGCAGAGGGCGCTGTTTTGGCCTGGCCGTAGTGAGTTTCTTTATGTGCACCATGTAATTCTGCATGTTTTCATATATAATACATGATGATTATGTTGAGTTTATGGCTGAAACCTTGTTATATTCAATAGCGACATTTGAAATTTAGCGCGCGTGGCGATCTCGGATACGGTGCCGGGTGTTGTTTTGGCCTGGCCGTAGTGAGTTTCTTTATGTGCACCATTTAATTCTGCATGTTTTCATATATAATAATGATGATTATGCTGAGTTTATGGCTGAAAGCTTGTTATATTCAATAGCGACATTTGAAATTTGGCGAGCGTGGCGATCTCGGATACGGCGCAGGGTGTTGTTAAGGTTTTTCATTATCAGTTATCGGTTATCGGGAATAAGGTTTTCTGTTATCGTGCCCTGCTATGGCGGAGACGCTGTCTTTCTCCTCAGTCTGAAGCTAGCCAGCACTGTGAGTGGAACGTTTCTCTGGAATACACACACTGCATTTTGACCCCTACTATGGCACCCAAGCATCCTTCCACCTCGTCCAGTGACATAAGAACATAGGAGTCTGCACGAAGCAGCTCCTCTGAACCTTGGCTCCCGTGTATCTAACCCTACCTAATATCGCTGTCCATGACGCATCAACAAAGTGATGGTGGTGAGTGTTTTTGTTGTGTCAGTGACTTACAAATGTAATGTAGCAATTCTTTCTTTAGAAAACTTTAACTTAACCCGGTGGTGGCAGGGATCATGTTTCTTAATGGTCCCTCCAAGCAAGAAAAATGAGAAAAAATCACCCCTCACACAAACCATTTCATATTATATATCAAAGCATTTGTGATCAGTTTGTGTGTGTTACTTTCCTCTCTGTCAAAGGCTGTAAAATAAGGCAAAAAGTAAGCAGAAAAATATATATCTACCCTTGCAGGTGAAAATATAGCCTGTTAGCTTTTGAGACCAAACCATGTAGTGAGCCTCCTCCTCCCTCCCTGCTGGCTAGGCTTCCTTTTAATATGTATTTCCACACATGATGCGGCCAATATTAGGAGTCTTTTTCACACCAATATTTACTGTATAATGATGACTTGACTCCTGCATTAGCACCGGTGAGTGAGTTAGGGGCTTAAGGAACTTTGATGCCAGGATTGGAGGTGACTTATTCCTGGGTTTAAACTTATACAAAATCAGGTTAGCAACATGTCTGTGGTAAGTCCCTTGTACAATAAGAAATATTACTTTCCTCTCTGTCAAGGGCTGAATAAATAAATCAAATTAATCTAACTATATTATAAAGCAAAACCAATCTTGCATGCATAATATGTATCCAGTGTGTAGTAAGCACTTTGGCAAACATAATCATGCACCCTATGCTTAACACGGTAGCTGCGGGGATCATGTTTCTTACCCGGTAGCAGAGACGGGCCAAATTTGTGGCTTTACCGTGTAGCAGCAATGGGACAAATTTGTGGCTTTACCGTGTAGCAGCGACGGGCCAAATTTGTGGCTTTACCGTGTAGCAGCAATGGAACAAATTTGTGGCTTTACCGTGTAGCAGCAATGGGACAAATTTGTGGCTTTACCGTGTAGCAGCGACAGGCCAAATTTGTGGCTTTACCGTGTAGCAGCAACGGGCCAAATTTGTGGCTTTACCGTGTAGCAGCAACGGGCCAAATTTGTGCCATGATTTAAACCCCCCAAAATAGATGATGTGTAAACTGATCACAAATGCTTTGATATGTATTATGAAATGGTTTGTGTGAGGGATGATTTTTTTCTCATTTTTCTCGCTTGGGGGGACCATTAAGAAACATGATTCCTGCTGCTACCACCACCACTGGGTTAAAAGGCCTTTCCCTCTAAGCAAGGGGAGGTAGTGAACATTTTACAACACACTGGGTTACTAAGTGAGCTGCTGAACATTTTACAGCTCAATATAACGGGTTCACCCTTTGGGGGCTTCTGGCGGGGGTAATGAAGGCAGGGCAGGAAGTGAGTAGAGAAAGCTTACCTATTTCTCCAGGCTGCTGAAAAGCTTGTTGGCGAAGAATTACTTGTCGGTGAAGAGACTGTTGTTGAGGTGAGGAGTGCCCTGTGTTATGGCACCTCCCGGCACTGCTACACCAACCTGCAAATATGTGTCCACTCTCAAAGTCTTGTACCGGGAAAGACGGCATGGGATAATATATTATAAAATCTCTCTCTCTATCAAGGGCTGTATAATATAAGATAATTAATTGATACTCTCTCTCTCATATTTGTTTTTTTACATAAAGAAAACATTTGACAAGGCTTTCAAGGGAGTTTAGGGGCATTTCCAAGGATAGTTTTAAGACACTGGAGGTGGTAGTATGACCATAGGTCTGTGCCGTGAAGCCAAAAAACACATATCTGACACACTTTTTCTAGGAATTTAGTGCATTTCCAGGGGTAGTTTTAAGAGCCTGGTGGCGGTGTGACCCTTCCTCTGTGCCATTAAGGAACAGTGACCCCTGCAAACACACAAAAACTATCTATTTATAACTATCTATCACCCTTTATCTATCTATCCTTCTATCCACTGGTTCCCAAACTGGGGACCATATAGCACAATGAAGGGCGCCGTAGGTTAAGGTTAGTTCAAGACTTAAACTAACCTTGAACTATGGGCTCCTTCAGTCTGCTTTATGGGCCCCAGTTTGGGAATGGCAAAGACATGGATTTTAAAGGAAATTACATAGATTTTAGAGGAAATTACATGGATTATAGTGCAAGCAACTGAAGTACAGGCCCACAAGATTATATGAGATGAAGTCCATGCATGTGAGGGCCCCAGACATTGTGTGTGTGTGTGTGTGCAGGCTGCCTTCATGGTACCATTTTAGCACATTGAAATAAGGTACCATCTCTCCATCTCCTTCAATGTGTCATTACATGTTTTTCCCAAGGCCACAGAGAAGGTTTTCATGGGCAGATCATAGCCATGGATGGAGGTTTTGCAAGTACTCTACTGGTATATTTTCCCACACACTAAATGCAAACAAACACCAACTTGGATATTTTGTAAGCTCATCCCGGCGCTAATTCAGCGATATTTCTTTGCTTCCTGCATGTTTATCTAACAAACACTAGTACTATGGTATTCTTGTATACCAATACTGCACTAACATAACTACAGTAGAGCCCCACTTAGCGCGAGATCAATTAGCGTGAACCGCATAACTGATGACTGCGTATTTTGAGTAATTATCAAACCCAAAAGTCAGACCCACGTGTGCACCAAATAACTTTTTTTCATATTGGTTACTTTATTCAATTAGCGCAAATTTAGTTAGCGCGACCGCGTTCATCCACCTAATTCTCACGCTAAATGGGGCTCTACTGTACTAACATAGCTCATAGTAGTATTCCCACTTTTAATTAACATCTTGTACAGCAGTGTTTCTCCCTGTGAACTGTTTCCCTGCACATGAATGCCTCGGCTGTGACGGGTCTTCATCAACAGTGCTGCCAGTGAGTGGCCTCACCTGAACACGAGTCATCGCTCCACACAGCAGGTGACCTGACGAGCCTGCCCTGACAAGCACCTGACAGCTGACCACCACCTTAACAATGAGGGAAATGACACTTGAGCGGCTTGACAGTTCAGGGCCAAGGCCGCCTCCACCCCCATTCCTATTCAAATACACTGGAATACCATATTTGGGTGTGTTTGTATTGGTATAACTATTGATAGAAATCAAAGCATTCTCATTGTGATAGGAATACAAGGGAAAAGTATTTGTATTGTGCAAATAATTATCTGAGGAACACTTCAAAATCTATCATCTGTAATAGCAGGCGTTACAAGTCCACACAGCCTCCCGGGGGACTTGTTAGCACTGTGTTGAGTACAGGGTTATGAGCTCTTGTACATCTTTAGAACACTGCTGCTGTTATGCCAAGAAGGTGTATTCATTCATATCAAAACAGCCTTCTTGTTAGCACTGTGTTGAGTACAGGGTTATGAGCTACACTACCTTGTACATCTTTACAACACTGCTGTTATGCCAAGAAGGTGTATTCATTCATATCAAAACAGTATTTCTATTCACTGTAATTTGAAGTACTGTATTGGTATTGTAATCCACAACACTTGTATTCCCTCCCTGATCTTAGATAACTTTACAACACTGCTAAACCCAATTATGACAAGAAGGTATTTGTATTCATATTAAAACAACTTCATATGTATTCAATGTAATTTGAAGTAATTGTATCCCCTCCCTCCCTGGTCAGGGGGAGTCGCTTGGGGGGGGGGGTTTGAGCCCACGGCACATCTTCCCGGCCCCACACAGCGTGGTAGCGTGAGGATTCGAACCCGCGTCGTCCATCACGCGGCGAATGTGGGTCCAGTACGCTATCACTTCGGCCTATTATTATTTTGTCATGTTGTTGTTGCCTGATGAGTGATATACCACCTTTACTGAGTCAGGTTCATCTGCTAGAGTTTAATGTGACCCTGCTGACAGTTTCACAAGACTTCTGCACCTGGAACAGGAAAACCACCCATGAAAAGCTCTGTTAGTAGTATTACACCGCACTGCTATGTAAAACCTTCACTTTTTGGGGGCACTGCGGAGGACATTTCTCGGTATGGCGGACATGGGATTCAATTGGTGGACGGTGTACCCCACTCTGACTGGGTTCATTTCAGTGGCCACATGCAATGACTGAACACGGGCGGTGGTCTGCCCACACCAAGGCTGTCTCAGGCTGGCTGGGTCATGGGCGCGTAACATTGACCGTAAAGTGTCGGCAAATACGACACCTTGTGGTCACTTACGCCTGTGTCTGACGCGTCTTGGATTTTTTTCCTTGAGTAACCAATCTTGAATGTGGGAAAGAAATGGCGGACATTGCCAACAACTGACTGACGCACAAGATAGTCCTACATTCATTTTCTCTCCCTCTTTCCTTCCTTCCTTCCCTCCCTCCCTCCTTAAGTCCTTTCCTCCCTTCCTTCATTCAATCCTTTCCTTTTCTTCCTCTTCCCTCCTTCTTTCCTTCAATCCTCCTTCCTTCCCTCCCTCCCTCCTTTAGTCCTTGCCTCCCTTCCTTCATTCCATCCTTTCCTCCATTCCTTCCTTTCCTTTTCTCTCCTCTTCCTCCTTCTTTCCTTCAATCCTCCTTCCTTCCCTCCTCCCTCCTTAAGTCCTTGCCTCCCTTCCTTCATTCCATCCTTTCCTCCCTCATTCCTCTCCCTCCCTTCCCTCTTTCCTTCCTTCCTTCCCTTCCCCTCCTACATACATACATACATACATAGTGAAGGAAGGCAGGAAGGTGACCTCTCTCCCCTGACCTCTCCTTGACCTTTTAATTGCTATTTCTGTGTTTAGTAAAAAAAAATTGATCCCATGTTTGTGTTCTTACAAACTGATACATTCTTACTGAGCTTCCTTCCTTCCTCCCTCCCTTCCTTCCTTCCTTTATTACTGTTCTTTCTGTTATTCACTTGTTCTTTTCTCTCTCTGTTCCTTCCTTCTCTCCTTCCCTTTCCTTCCTATCTTTTTCCTTCCTTCCTTCCCTCCTTCATTCCTTCTTTCTCTCCCTCCTTCCTTCCATTCTTTCCCTTCCTTCCTTCATCCCTCCCTCCCTCCTTCCTTCCTCCCTTCTTTCCCTTCCCATTGCTCCTTCCTTCCTTCCTTCCTTCCTTCCCTCCCTCCCTCCTTCCTTCCTTCCTCAGAACAATCCATTACAGAAAGAAAATGAAGACAGGAAAACAAAGAAGCAAGGAAAATATTGATAAATGGAAAAGAAATAGAGGAAAATAAATTAACACTTACCAAGGAATTCCTGTGTCCTCCTCTTCTTCTTCTTCTTCTTCTTCTTCTTGTTCTCTCTGTAATTCAAGTAAGGAGTCATTGCTCTGTGTAAACCTTAAGATACATTTTACATATAAATATAAATTCCTTTCAACTTTGAACCCTTCCTTCCTTCCTTCCTTCCTTCCACACAGCCACTACCACCAGAGGGTCACTTCAGGGGTCGGGGTCAGAACCTTCCCAAGACACAGGGTCATAGTTTTAAACATTTTCCTGCCCAAACTTACAAATTTAAAACAACATTGTGGTATTAAGGCACCTTGAAAACATTCCAGTTGATGTGTGTGTGTGTGTGTGTGTGTGTGTTTGCAGTACCAAGGTGTTCCTGGCTGCAAACTTTCCCTCCTTATTATCAAAATTCCTTGACTGCTCGTTAACCATTTTAGAAAAAATAAATTAACACTCACCAATGGGCTCCTCCTGTGTTCCTCGTCTTCTTCCCAGTCCTCCTCCTCCTCCTCCTCCTCTTCTTCGTTTGGTAGTGTCTGCAAATCAAGTTTGGTGTCAATTAACTGTGTAAACATCAACATACTTTTTATTTTTACAGTAAAAAAAAAGCCCATCACTCACTGCTCCAAAATGATATCATTATAAACTGGGTGCAACTCCAGCGTGTGGTGTACCCAGTGCAGTCTAGCCCAGTATCACAAGTCTACAAAATGACCTGACCTGTCTCCCAAAACCTAGTCCTGATTTGAGTATGTAATGACCTAACCACAATGTCCAGGCTGAAGCTCCTAGGCCAGAGGAGTGCGCACGCCTTTTTGAGGGTGTCAGATGCCTGAAATAGCATATTTTTACTGTGCAAAGCAGGTGAAGTCACTCAAATTTATCTATTTGTATATATTTCATGGTGGCAAAATTTAAATTATCAGTTTCATTTTCACCAGTGACACGAATTTGTGGCTGTTTTTCACAATAGAATTTCACTCTAATAAGTGAATCAGACCCCACAGAGATATTACCAGAGTGTGTAGGAATGAATACAAAGATAACCACATACTTTGATTTAACTCTAGGATGTCTCGTGGATCATCAATAAATAAAAAACAAAATATCTGGACAGGCCACTCTTGAGCCTGTTACCTTCAATGACACCCCAAAACAGTCCCTGCGCCAAGTGTGTAGCCCATATTTTGGTTGTGTTAGGTGCGCCTATTAGCAACTACTATTTTTACTGAACGAGGGACACATGATCCATATAAACCATTAATACTACCTAATAATATTAAACAAATTATATACGTGCTACCAGGAATCATGAGGATTAATGTTATTGTAATTCTCACGTTTACTCAACCCTACTAAACCTATCCACCCCGCGCCCACCTAGCCTCCAGCAGGTGCCCACCCTGGCTCGCATAACCATAGCAGGGCACGATAACAGAAAACCTTATTCCCGATAACCGATAACTGATAATGGAAAACCTTATCGGTGATAACCGATATTCGTTAACTGGAAACACAAATATAGGCGATAACCGATACCCGATATTAATCCACAATTCCGATACTAGCTAGCGATAAGTCCGATAGGCGAAAACGATACTATATTGATATTTCAAATAAAAAACATAGATGAATTCATATTTTCATTATCTGTATTTTTAAAAACTTACAAAATCTGAAAACCACACGTTGACACGTGCATATGGACGGTAATACTAGAAACGCCTGAACCGGTGTTGTGTTATTTGGCGTCCCCACCGACAACACTGGTCTTCAGAACTGCATGCTCAGACCAGTAAGCGTAGACCTGAACAGTCTCACAAAGCTTTTAACCGTAATTTAGAGTTGAAGGCTGAATCAGACATACAGTACCACTACCATCTCGATGTTTCTAGATCGACACTCTGTACGAGTTGTATTTATATGTACAGTGTCGTTCTAGAAACAGCGAGGATGGTTGTACTGTATGTCTGATTCAGCCTTCCAGCAACTGGTCTTAATGTGTTAAAAAGCTTTGTGATACTGTACAGGTCTATGCTTACTGGTCTGAACATGCGCAGTTCACGAGAGACCAGTGTTTGTTAACACAAGCGCCAGCTTTTGACGATGGGACACCAAATAACACAACACCGGGTGCCTTCAATATCATGGCATGCTCACAAACGAATATGGAATATCAAATTTGAGGCAGTGAATAATCATTTTGGGGCAAAGCTAAATGATTTTTCTCTTTGATGTATTGATTTTTGAGTCTAACATAAAAAAATAACCTAGTATTTTAATGTTGATGATCTAAGTACGAAATCTCTTCGCCAAAGATAATTCATACCCCAAGTTTTTCATAAAATACCGGCACCCGGGCCACGCATGCGAGTAGGGAGGAGACAACGTTTTTTTTTTTTATCTGAGGCGGAAAAAAAGTAGCGATTATCACTAGTTTGGTTACAAAAATAACGAAGATACCGATATATATTTAAATAAGCAGCGGATGGCCGACAACCCGATTTTGTTATCAGCGATAAAGTATCGCGATAACGCCCAGCTATGCGCATAACTCACCACCCACCTTCCTGCAATTACAGCTGATAATGTAGTACTGCGAACACTTAATATAACACGTCACGTCGTAGGGTATTCGTATCTTACAATTTTACTGAACACCAGTCGACCTGTCCTCCCCCGCTCACCTCTGTTGCGCCTCCTCATTCCCAGTCCTACTAAAATGGATTGGCTGAGGAGAAGCACCTTCCACAGGGAGAGCGTGTCAGTTTTCCCTGTTCCTCACTGGCTGACAGCCACTGATGAGGCTGCTGGCCAATACCAAATTTAAAGTGCATATTTCACACCTTTTCTTTCTCCTTATTTTCTCCATGCAAACAGTTTAATACTTACTAAAAAATGGTCATTATCGTAAATAAATCTGTCTCAGGAAAACAAATAACCAGTGAGGCTGGCAAGGAGAGGAAGAGAGCTCACCATGCTGTGCCCAGTGACCATATTGATGTGTGTGTGTGTGTGTGTGTGTGTGTGTGTGTGTGTGATATACCCAATACCCACTACATATATATATATATATATATATATATATATATATATATATATATATATATATATATATATATATATATATATATATATGTAGGCATCAGCTCTCAGTGATTTTACTATACTAGGCTACTACTACCCTACTCACCTAGACTTACATGATGATTATGTTGAGTTTATGGCTGAAAGCTTGTTATATTCAATAGCGACATTTGAAATTTATCGCGCGCGGCGATCTCGGACACAGCAGAGGGCGCTGTTTTGGCCCGGCCGTAGTGAGTTTCTTTATGTGCACCATGTAATTCTGCATGTTTTCATATATAATACATGATGATTATGTTGAGTTTATGGCTGAAAGCTTGTTATATTCGATAGCGACATTTGAAATTTGGCACACGCGGCGATCTCGGATACGGTGCGAGGTGTTGTTTTGGCCTGGCCGTAGTGAGTTTCTTTATGTGCACCATTTAATTCTGCATGTTTTCATATATAAAAATGATGATTATGCTGAGTTTATGGCTGAAAGCTTGTTATATTCAATAGCGACATTTGAAATTTAGCGCGCGCGGCGATCTCGGACACAGCAGAGGGCGCTGTTTTGGCCCGGCCGTAGTGAGTTTCTTTATGTGCACCATGTAATTCTGCATGTTTTCATATATAATACATGATGATTATGTTGAGTTTATGGCTGAAAGCTTGTTATATTCAATAGCGACATTTGAAATTTGGCACACGCGGCGATCTCGGATACGGTGCGAGGTGTTGTTTTGGCCTGGCCGTAGTGAGTTTCTTTATGTGCACCATTTAATTCTGCATGTTTTCATATAAATGATGATTATGCTGAGTTTATGGCTGAAAGCTTGTTATATTCAATAGCGACATTTGAAATTTTGCGCGCGTGGCGATCTCGGATACGGCTGAGGGCTCTGTTTTGGCCCGGCCGTAGTGAATTTCTTTATGTGCACCATGTAATTCTGCATGTTTTCATATATAATACATGATGATTATGTTGAGTTTATGGCTGAAACCTTGTTATATTCAATAGCGACATTTGAAATTTAGCGCGAATGGCGATCTCGGATACGGTGCGGGGTGTTGTTTTGGCCCGGCCGTAGTGAGTTTCTTTATGTGTACCATTTAATTCTGCATGTTTTCATATAATACATGATGATTATGCTGAGTTTATGGCTGAAAGCTTGTTATATTCAATAGCGACATTTGAAATTTGGCGCGCATGGCGATCTCGGATACGGCGCAGGGCGCTGTTTTGGCCCGGCCGTAGTGAGTTTCTTTATGTGCACCATTTAATTCTGCATGTTTTCATATATAATACATGATGATTATGTTGAGTTTATGGCTGAAAGCTTGTTATATTCAATAGCGACATTTGAAATTTAGCGCGCGCGGCGATCTCGGACACAGCAGAGGGCGCTGTTTTGGCCCGGCCGTAGTGAGTTTCTTTATGTGCACCATGTAATTCTGCATGTTTTCATATATAATACATGATGATTATGTTGAGTTTATGGCTGAAAGCTTGTTATATTCAATAGCGACATTTGAAATTTCGCGAGCGTGGCGATCTCGGATACGGCTGAGGGCGCTGTTTTGGCCCGGCCGTAGTGAGTTTCTTTATGTGCACCATGTAATTCTGCATGTTTTCATATATAATACATGATGATTATGTTGAGTTTATGGCTGAAAGCTTGTTATATTCAATAGCGACATTTGAAATTTGGCAACGTGGCGATCTCGGATACGGTGCGAGGTGTTGTTTTGGCCTGGCCGTAGTGAGTTTCTTTATGTGCACCATTTAATTCTGCATGTTTTCATATATAAAAATGATGATTATGCTGAGTTTATGGCTGAAAGCTTGTTATATTCAATAGCGACATTTGAAATTTGGACTGCGTGTCGATCTCGGATACGGCGTAGGGCACTGTTTTGGCCCGGCCGTAGTGAGTTTTTTTATGTGCACCATTTAATTCTGCATGTTTTCATATATAATACATGATGATTATGTTGAGTTTATGGCTGAAACCTGGTTATATTCAATAGCGACATTTGAAATTTAGCGCGAATGGCGATCTCGGATACGGTGCGGGGTGTTGTTTTGGCCCGGCCGTAGTGAGTTTCTTTATGTGTACCATTTAATTCTGCATGTTTTCATATATAATACATGATGATTATGCTGAGTTTATGGCTGAAAGCTTGTTATATTCAATAGCGACATTTGAAATTTGACGCGCGTGGCGATCTCAGATACGGCGCAGGGCGCTGTTTTGGCCCGGCCGTAGTGAGTTTCTTTATGTGCACCATTTAATTCTGCATGTTTTCATATATAATACATGATGATTATGTTGAGTTTATGGCTGAAAGCTTGTTATATTCAATAGCGACATTTGAAATTTAGCGCGCGCGGAGATCTCGGACACAGCAGAGGGCGCTGTTTTGGCCCGGCCGTAGTGAGTTTCTTTATGTGAACCATGTAATTCTGCATGTTTTCATATATAATACATGATGATTATGTTGAGTTTATGGCTGAAAGCTTGTTATATTCAATAGCGACATTTGAAATTTAGCGCGGAGATCTCGGACACAGCAGAGGGCGCTGTTTTGGCCTGGCCGTAGTGAGTTTCTTTATGTGCACCATGTAATTCTGCATGTTTTCATATATAATACATGATGATTATGTTGAGTTTATGGCTGAAAGCTTGTTATATTCAATAGCGACATTTGAAATTTAGCGCGCGTGGCGATCTCGGATACGGTGCGGGGTGTTGTTTTGGCCTGGCCGTAGTGAGTTTCTTTATGTGCACCATTTAATTCTGCATGTTTTCATATATAAAAATGATGATTATGCTGAGTTTATGGCTGAAAGCTTGTTATATTCAATAGCGACATTTGAAATTTGGCGAGCGTGGCGATCTCGGATACGGCGCAGGGTGTTGTTAAGGTTTTTCATTATCAGTTATCGGTTATCGGGAATAAGGTTTTCTGTTATCGTGCCCTGCTATGGCGGAGACGCTGTCTTTCTCCTCAGTCTGAAGCTAGCCAGCACTGTGAGTGGAACGTTTCTCTGGAATACACACACTGCATTTTGACCCCTACTATGGCACCCAAGCATCCTTCCACCTCGTCCAGTGACATAAGAACATAGGAGTCTGCAAGAGGCCGGTAGACCTGCACGAGGCAGCTCCTCTGAACCTTGGCTCCCGTGTATCTAACCCTACCTAATATCGCTGTCCATGACGCATCAACAAAGTGATGGTGGTGAGTGTTTTTGTTGTGTCAGTGACTTACAAATGTAATGTAGCAATTCTTTCTTTAGAAAACTTTAACTTAACCCGGTGGTGGCAGGGATCATGTTTCTTAATGGTCCCTCCAAGCAAGAAAAATGAGAAAAAATCACCCCTCACACAAACCATTTCATATTATATATCAAAGCATTTGTGATCAGTTTATGTGTTACTTTCCTCTCTGTCAAAGGCTGTAAAATAAGGCAAAAAGTAAGCAGAAAATATATATCTACCCTGGCAGGTGAAAATATAGCCTGTTAGCTTTTGAGACCAAACCAGGTAGTGAGCCTCCTCCTCCCTCCCTCCTGGCTAGGCTTCCTTTTAATATGTATGTCCACACATGATGCGGCCAATATTAGGAGTCTTTTTCACACAAATATTTACTGTATAATTATGACTTTACTACTGCATTAGCACAGGTGAGTGAGTTAGGGGCTTATGGAACTTTGATGCCAGGATTGGAGGTGACTTATTCATGGGTTTAAACTTATGTAAAATCAGGTTAGCTACATGTCTGTGGTAAGTCCCTTGTACAATAAGAAATATTACTTTCCTCTCTGTCAAGGGCTGTATAAATAAATCAAGTTAATCTAACTATATTATAAAGCAAAACCAATCTTGCATGCATAATATGTATCCAGTGTAGTAAGCACTTTGGCAAACATATATCATGCAACCTACGCTTAACACGGTAGCTGCGGGGATCATGTTTCTTACCCGGTAGCAGCGACGGGCCAAATTTGTGGCTTTACCGTGTAGCAGCAATGGAACAAATTTGTGGCTTTACCGTGTAGCAGCAATGGAACAAATTTGTGGCTTTACCGTGTAGCAGCAATGGGACAAATTTGTGTCTTTACCGTGTAGCAGCGACGGGCCAAATTTGTGTCTTTCCCGTGTAGCAGCGACGGGCCAAATTTGTGGCTTTACCGTGTAGCAGCAATGGGCCAAATTTGTGCCATGATTTAAACCCCCCAAAATAGATGATATGTAAACTGATCACAAATGCTTTGATATGTATTATGAAATGGTTTGTGTGAGGGATGATTTTTTCTCATTTTTCTCGCTTAGAGGGACCATTAAGAAACACGATCCCCGCTGCTACCACCACCACTGGGTTAAAAGGCCTTTCCCTCTAAGCAAGGGGATGTACTGAACATTTTACAACACACTGGGTTACTAAGTGAGCTGCTGAACATTTTACAGCTCAATATAACGGGTTCACCCTTTGGGGGCTTCTGGCGGGGGTAATGAAGGCAGGGCAGGAAGTGAGTAGAGAAAGCTTACCTATTTCTCCAAGCTGCTGAAAAGCTTGTTGGTGAAGAATTACTTGTCGGTGAAGAGACTGTTGTTGAGGTGAGGAGTGCCCTGTGTTATGGCACCTCCCGGCACTGCTACACCAACCTGCAAATATGTGTCCACTCTCAAAGTCTTGTACCGGGAAAGACGGCATGGGATAATATATTATAAAATCTCTCTCTCTATCAAGGGCTGTATAAGATAATTAATTGATACTCTCTCTCTCATATTTGTTTTTTTACATAAAGAAAACATTTGACAAGGCTTTCAAGGGAGTTTAGGGGCATTTCCAAGGATAGTTTTAAGACACTGGAGGTGGTAGTATGACCATAGGTCTGTGCCGTGAAGCCAAAAAACACATATCTGACACACTTTTTCTAGGAATTTAGTGCATTTCCAGGGGTAGTTTTAAGAGCCTGGTGGCGGTGTGACCCTTCCTCTGTGCCATTAAGGAACAGTGACCCCTGCAAACACACAAAAACTATCTATTTATAACTATCTATCACCCTTTATCTATCTATCCTTCTATCCACTGGTTCCCAAACTGGGGACCATATAGCACAATGAAGGGCGCCGTAGGTTAAGGTTAGTTCAAGACTTAAACTAACCTTGAACTATGGGCTCCTTCAGTCTGCTTTATGGGCCCCAGTTTGGGAAATAAAAGACATGGATTTTAAAGGAAATTACATAGATTTTAGAGGAAATTACATGGATTATAGTGCAAGCAACTGAAGTACAGGCCCACAAGATTATATGAGATGAAGTCCATGCATGTGAGGGCCCCAGACATTGTGTGTGTGTGTGTGTGCAGGCTGCCTTCATGGTACCATTTTAGCACATTGAAATAAGGTACCATCTCTCCATCTCCTTCAATGTGTCATTACATGTTTTTCCCAAGGCCACAGAGAAGGTTTTCATGGGCAGATCATAGCCATGGATGGAGGTTTTGCAAGTACTCTACTGGTATATTTTCCCACACACTAAATGCAAACAAACACCAACTTGGATATTTTGTAAGCTCATCCCGGCGCTAATTCAGCGATATTTCTTTGCTTCCTGCATGTTTATCTAACAAACACTAGTACTATGGTATTCTTGTATACCAATACTGCACTAACATAACTACAGTAGAGCCCCACTTAGCGCGAGATCAATTAGCGTGAACCGCATAACTGATGACTGCGTATTTTGAGTAATTATCAAACCCAAAAGTCAGACCCACGTGTGCACCACATCACCAACTTTCATATTGGTTACTTTATTCAATTAGCGCAAATTTAGTTAGCGCGACCGCGTTCATCCACCTAATTCTCACGCTAAATGGGGCTCTACTGTACTAACATAGCTCATAGTAGTATTCCCACTTTTAATTAACATCTTGTACAGCAGTGTTTCTCTCTCCTGTGAACTGTTTCCCTGCACATGAATGCCTCGGCTGTGACGGGTCTTCATCAACAGTGCTGCCAGTGAGTGGCCTCACCTGAACACGAGTCATCGCTCCACACAGCAGGTGACCTGACGAGCCTGCCCTGACAAGCACCTGACAGCTGACCACCACCTTAACAATGAGGGAAATGACACTTGAGCGGCTTGACAGTTCAGGGCCAAGGCCGCCTCCACCCCATTCCTATTCAAATACACTGGAATACCATATTTGGGTGTGTTTGTATTGGTATAACTATTGATAGAAATCAAAGCATTCTCATTGTGATAGGAATACAAGGAAAAGTATTTGTATTGTGCAAATAATTATCTGAGGAACAATTCAAAATCTATCATATGTAATCGCAGTCATTACATGTCCACACAGCCTCCAGGGTTACTTGTTAGCACTGTGTTGAGTACAGGGTTATGAGCTCTTGTACATCTTTACAACACTGCTGCTGTTATGCCAAGAAGGTGTATTCATTCATATCAAAACAGCCTTCTTGTTAGCACTGTGTTGAGTACAGGGTTATGAGCTACACTACCTTGTACATCTTTACAACACTGCTGTTATGCCAAGAAGGTGTATTCATTCATATCAAAACAGTATTTCTATTCACTGTAATTTGAAGTACTGTATTGGTATTGTAATCCACAACACTTGTATTCCCTCCTGATCTTAGATAACTTTACAACACTGCTAAACCCAATTATGACAAGAAGGTATTTGTATTCATATTATAAAAAATTCATATGTATTCAATGTAATTTTAAGAAATTGTATCCCCTCCTCCTGGTCAGGAGTCGCTTGGGGGGGGTTTGAGCCACACATCTTCCCGGCCCCACACAGCGTGGTAGCGTGAGGATTCGAACCCGCGTCGTCCATCACGCGACGAATGTGGGTCCAGTACGCTATCACTTCGGCCTATTATTATTTTGTCATGTTGTTGTTGCCTGATGAGTGATATACCACCTTTACTGAGTCAGGTTCATCTGCTAGAGTTTAATGTGACCCTGCTGACAGTTTCACAAGACTTCTGCACCTGGAACAGGAAAACCACCCATGAAAAGCTCTGTTAGTAGTATTACACCGCACTGCTATAAAAACCTTCACTTTTGGGGCACTGCGGAGGACATTTCTCGGGTATGGCGGACATGGGATTCAATTGGTGGACGGTGTACCCCACTCTGACTGGGTTCATTTCAGTGGCCACATGCAATGACTGAACACGGGCGGTGGTCTGCCCACACCAAGGCTGTCTCAGGCTGGGCTGGGTCATGGGCGCGTAACATTGACCGTAAAGTGTCGGCAAATACGACACCTTGTGGTCACTACGCCTGTGTCGGACGCGTCTTGGATTTTTTTCCTTGGAGTAACCAATCTTGAATGTGGGAAAGAAATGGCGGACATTGCCAACAACTGACTGACGCACAAGATAGTCCTACATTCATTTTCTCTCCCTCTTTCCCTCCCTCCTTCCTTCCTTCCTTCCTTCCCCTCCCTCCTTTATTCCTTGCCTCCTTCCTTCATTCCATCCTTTCCTTTTCTCTTCCTCTTTCCTCCTTCTTTCCTTCAATCCCTCCTTCCTTCCCTCCCTCCCTCCTTTAGTCCTTGCCTCCTTCCTTCATTCCATCCTTTCCTGCATTCCTTCCATTCCTTTTCTCTCCCTCTTTCCCTCCTTCTTTCCTTCAATCCTCCTTCCTTCCTCCCTCCCTCCTTTATTCCTTGCCTCCCTTCCTTCATTCCATCCTTTCCTCCATTACTTCCTTTTTTCTCTCCTCTTTCCTCCTTCTTTCCTTCAATCCCTCCTTCCTTCCCTCCCTCCCTCCTTAAGTCCTTTCCTCCCTTCCTTCATTCCATCCTTTCCTCCCTCATTCCTCTCCCTCCTTCCTCTTTCCTTCCTTCCTTCCCTTCCCCTCCTACATACATACATACATACATAGTGAAGGAAGGCAGGAAGGTGACCTCTCTCCCCTGACCTCTCCTTGACCTTTTAATTGCTATTTCTGTGTTTAGTAAAAAAAAATTGATCCCATGTTTGTGTTCTTACAAACTGATACATTCTTACTGAGCTTCCTTCCTTCCTTCCTTCCTTCCTACATTTATTACTTTTCATTCTGTTAATCACTTGTTCTTTTCACTCTCTGTTCCTTCCTTCTCTCCTTCCCTTTCCTTCCTATCTTTTCCTTCCTTCCTTCCCTCCTTCATTCCTTCTTTCTCTCCCTCCTTCCTTCCATTCTTTCCCTTCCTTCCTTCATCCCTCCCTCCCTCCTTCCTTCCTCCCTTCTTTCCCTTCCCATTGCTCCTTCCTTCCTTCCTTCCTTCCTTCCTTCCTTCCTTTCCTCTCCCTCCCTCCCTCCTTCCTTCCTTCCTCAGAACAATCCATTACAGAAAGAAAATGAAGACAGGAAAACAAAGAAGCAAGGAAAATATTGATAAATGGAAAAGAAATAGAGGAAAATAAATTAACACTTACCAAGGAATTCCTGTGTCCTCCTCCTCTTCTTCTTCTTCTTCTTCTTGTTCTCTCTGTAATTCAAGTAAGGAGTCATTGCTCTGAGTAAACCTTAAGATACATTTTACATATAAATATAAATTCCTTTCAACTTTGAACCCTTCCTTCCTTCCTTCCTTCCTTCCACACAGCCACTACCACCAGAGGGTCACTTCAGGGGTCGGGGTCAGAACCTTCCCAAGACACAGGGTCATAGTTTTAAACATTTTCCTGCCCAAACTTACAAATTTAAAACAACATTGTGGTATTAAGGCATCTTGAAAACATTCCAGTTGATGTGTGTGTGTGTGTGTGTGTGTTTGCAGTACCAAGGTGTTCCTGGCTGCAAACTTTCCCTCCTTATTATCAAAATTCCTTGACTGCTCGTTAACCATTTTAGAAAAAATAAATTAACACTCACCAATGGGTTCCTCCTGTGTTCCTCGTCTTCTTCCCAGTCCTCCTCCTCCTCCTCCTCCTCTTCTTCGTTTGGTAGTGTCTGCAAATCAAGTTTGGTGTCAATTAACTGTGTAAACATCAACATACTTTTTATTTTTACAGTAAAAAAAAAGCCCATCACTCACTGCTCCAAAATGATATCATTATAAACTGGGTGCAACTCCAGCGTGTGGTGTACCCAGTGCAGTCTAGCCCAGTATCACAAGTCTACAAAATGACCTGACCTGTCTCCCAAAACCTAGTCCTGATTTGAGTATGTAATGACCTAACCACAATGTCCAGGCTGAAGCTCCTAGGCCAGAGGAGTGCGCACGCCTTTTGAGGTGTCAGATGCCTGAAATAGCATATTTTACTGTGCAAAGCAGGTGAAGTCACTCAAATTTATCTATTTGTATATATTTCATGGTGGCAAAATTTAAATTATCAGTTTCATTTTCACCAGTGACACGAATTTGTGGCTGTTTTTCACAATAGAATTTCACTCTAATAAGTGAATCAGACCCCACAGAGATATTACCAGAGTGTGTAGGAATGAATACAAAGATAACCACATACTTTGATTTAACTCTAGGATGTCTCGTGGATCATCAATAAATAAAAAACAAAATATCTGGACAGGCCACTCTTGAGCCTGTTACCTTCAATGACACCCCAAAACAGTCCCTGCGCCAAGTGTGTACCCCATATTTTGGTTGTGTTAGGTGCGCCTATTAGCAACTACTATTTTTACTGAACGAGTGAAACATGATCCATATAAACCATTAATACTACCTAATAATATTAAACAAATTATATACGTGCTACCAGGGAATCATGAGGATTAATGTTATTGTAATTCTCACGTTTACTCAACCCTACTAAACCTATCCACCCCGCGCCCACCTAGCCTCCAGCAGGTGCCCACCTGGCTCGCATAACCATAGCAGGGCACGATAACAGAAAACCTTATTCCCGATAACCGATAACTGATAATGGAAAACCTTATCAGTGATAACCGATATTCATTAACTGGAAACACAAATATAGGCGATAACCGACACCCGATATTAATCCACAATTCCGATACTATCTAGCGACAAGTCCGATAGGCGAAAACGATACTATATTGATATTTCAAATAAAAAACATAGATGAATTCATATTTTCATTATCTGTATTTTTAAAAACTTACAAAATCTGAAAACCACACGTTGACACGTGCATATGGACGGTAATACTAGAAACGCCTGAACCGGTGTTGTGTTATTTGGTGTAGAATCCTACAAACAGTGGTCTCTCGTGAACTGCACATGCTCAGACCAGCAAGCGTAGACCTGAACAGTCTCACAAAGCTTTTTAACCGTAATTTAGAGTTGCTGGAAGGCTGAATCAGACATACAGTACCACTACCACCATCCCCGATGTTTCTAGATCGACACTCTGTACGAGTTGTATTTATATGTACAGTGTCGTTCTAGAAACAGCGAGGATGGTTGTACTATGTCTGATTCAGCCTTCCAGCAACTGGTCTTAATGTGTTAAAAAGCTTTGTGATACTGTACAGGTCTATGCTTACTGTTCTGAACATGCGCAGCTTTCACGATGGGACACCAAATAACACAACACCGGTGCCTTCAATATCATGGCATGCTCACAAACGAATATGGAATATCAAATTTGAGGCAGTGAATAATCATTTTGGGCAAAGCTAAATGATTTTCTCTTTGATGTATTGATTTTTGAGTCTAACATAAAAAAATAACCTAGTATTTTAATGTTGATGATCTAAGTACGAAATCTCTTCGCCAAAGATAATTCATACCCCCAAGTTTTTTCATAAAATACCGGGCACCCGGGCCACGCATGCGAGTAGGAGGAGACAACGTTTTGTTTTTTCTGAGGCAGAATAATGTAGCGATTATCACTAGTTTGGTTACAAAATTAACGAAGATACCGATATATATTTAAATAAGCAGCGGATGGCCGACAACCCGATTTTGTTATCAGCGATAAAGTATCGCGATAACGCCCAGCTATGCGCATAACTCACCACCCACCTTCCTGCAATTACAGCTGATAATGTAGTACTGCTGACACTTAATATAACACGTCACGTCGTAGGGTATTCGTATCTTACAATTTTACTGAACACCAGTCGACCTGTCCTCCCCCGCTCACCTCTGTTGCGCCTCCTCATTCCCAGTCTTACTAAAATGGATTGGCTGAGGAGAAGCACCTTCCACAGGGAGAGCGTGTCAGTTTTCCCTGTTCCTCACTGGCTGACAGCCACTGATGAGGCTGCTGGCCAATACCAAATTTAAAGTGCATATTTCACACCTTTTCTTTCTCCTTATTTTCTCCATGCAAACAGTTTAATACTTACTAAAAAATGGTCATTATCGTAAATAAATCTGTCTCAGGAAAACAAATAACCAGTGAGGCTGGCAAGGAGAGGAAGAGAGCTCACCATGCTGTGCCCAGTGACCATATTGACGTGTGTGTGTGTGTGTGTGTGTGTGTGTGTGTGTGTGTGTGATATACCCAATACCCACTACAGTGCGGGGTGTTTTTATATATATATATATATATATATATATATATATATATATATATATATATATATATATATATGTAGGCATCAGCTCTCAGTGATTTTACTATACTAGGCTACTACTACCCTACTCACCTAGACTTACATGATGATTATGTTGAGTTTATGGCTGAAAGCTTGTTATATTCAATAGCGACATTTGAAATTTAGCGCGGCAATCTCGGACACAGCAGAGGGCGCTGTTTTGGCCCGGCCGTAGTGAGTTTCTTTATGTGCACCATGTAATTCTGCATGTTTTCATATATAATACATGATGATTATGTTGAGTTTATGGCTGAAAGCTTGTTATATTCGATAGCGACATTTGAAATTTGGCACACTAGGCGATCTCGGATACGGTGCGAGGTGTTGTTTTGGCCTGGCCGTAGTGAGTTTCTTTATGTGAACCATTTAATTCTGCATGTTTTCATATATAAAACTTCATGATTATGCTGAGTTTATGGCTGAAAGCTTGTTATATTCAATAGCGACATTTGAAATTTGGCGAGCGTGGCGATCTCGGATACGGCGCAGGGCACTGTTTTGGCCCGGCCGTAGTGAATTTCTTTATGTGCACCATGTAATTCTGCATGTTTTCATATATAATACATGATGATTATGTTGAGTTTATGGCTGAAACCTTGTTATATTCAATAGCGACATTTGAAATTTAGCGCGAATGGCGATCTCGGATACGGTGCGGGGTGTTGTTTTGGCCCGGCCGTAGTGAGTTTCTTTATGTGTACCATTTAATTCTGCATGTTTTCATATATAATACATGATGATTATGCTGAGTTTATGGCTGAAAGCTTGTTATATTCAATAGCAACATTTGAAATTTGGCGCGCGTGGCGATCTCGGATACGGCGCAGGGCGCTGTTTTGGCCAGGCCGTAGTGAGTTTCTTTATGTGCACCATTTAATTCTGCATGTTTTCATATATAATACATGATGATTATGTTGAGTTTATGGCTGAAAGCTTGTTATATTCAATAGCGACATTTGAAATTTAGCGCGGCGATCTCGGACACAGCAGGGCGCTGTTTTTGGCCGGCCGTAGTGAGTTTCTTTATGTGCACCATGTAATTCTGCATGTTTTCATATATAATACATGATGATTATGTTGAGTTTATGGCTGAAACCTTGTTATATTCAATAGCGACATTTGAAATTTGGCACCCGCGGCGATCTCGGATACGGTGCGAGGTGTTGTTTTGGCCTGGCCGTAGTGAGTTTCTTTATGTGCACCATTTAATTCTGCATGTTTTCATATATAAAAATGATAATTATGCTGAGTTTATGGCTGAAAGCTTGTTATATTCAATAGCGACATTTGAAATTTGACGAGCGTGGCGATCTCGGATACGGCGCAGGGCACTGTTTTGGCCCGGCCGTAGTGAATTACTTTATGTGCACCATGTAATTCTGCATGTTTTCATATATAATACATGATGATTATGTTGAGTTTATGGCTGAAACCTTGTTATATTCAATAGCGACATTTGAAATTTAGCGCGAATGGCGATCTCGGATACGGTGCGGGGCGTTGTTTTGGCCCGGCCGCAGTGAGTTTCTTTATGTGTACCATTTAATTCTGCATGTTTTCATATATAATACATGATGATTATGCTGAGTTTATGGCTGAAAGCTTGTTATATTCAATAGCGACATTTGAAATTTGGCGCGCGTGGCGATCTCGGATACGGCGCAGGGCGCTGTTTTGGCCCGGCCGGTGAGTTTCTTTATGTGCACCATTTAATTCTGCATGTTTTCATATATAATACATGATGATTATGTTGAGTTTATGGCTGAAAGCTTGTTATATTCAATAGCGACATTTGAAATTTAGCGCGCGGCGATCTCGGACACAGCAGAGGGCGCTGTTTTGGCCCAACCGTAGTGAGTTTCTTTATGTGCCCCATGTAATTCTGCATGTTTTCATATATAATACATGATGATTATGTTGAGTTTATGGCTGAAAGCTTGTTATATTCAATAGCGACATTTGAAATTTATCGCGCGCGGCGATCTCGGACACAGCAGAGGGCGCTGTTTGGCCCCGTAGTGAGTTTCTTTATGTGCACCATGTAATTCTGCATGTTTTCATATATAATACATGATGATTATGTTGAGTTTATGGCTGAAACCTTGTTATATTCAATAGCGACATTTGAAATTTGGCACACGCGGCGATCTCGGATACGGTGCGAGGTGTTGTTTTGGCCTGGCCGTAGTGAGTTTCTTTATGTGCACCATTTAATTCTGCATGTTTTCATATACAAAAATGATAATTATGCTGAGTTTATGGCTGAAAGCTTGTTATATTCAATAGCGACATTTGAAATTTGACGAGCGTGGCGATCTCGGATACGGCGCAGGGCACTGTTTTGGCCCGGCCGTAGTGAATTACTTTATGTGCACCATGTAATTCTGCATGTTTTCATATATAATACATGATGATTATGTTGAGTTTATGGCTGAAACCTTGTTATATTCAATAGCGACATTTGAAATTTAGCGCGAATGGCGATCTCGGATACGGTGCGGGGCGTTGTTTTGGCCCGGCCGCAGTGAGTTTCTTTATGTGTACCATTTAATTCTGCATGTTTTCATATATAATACATGATGATTATGCTGAGTTTATGGCTGAAAGCTTGTTATATTCAATAGCGACATTTGAAATTTGGCGCGCGTGGCGATCTCGGATACGGCGCAGGGCGCTGTTTTGGCCCGGCCGGAGTGAGTTTCTTTATGTGCACCATTTAATTCTGCATGTTTTCATATATAATACATGATGATTATGTTGAGTTTATGGCTGAAAGCTTGTTATATTCAATAGCGACATTTGAAATTTAGCGCGCGGCGATCTCGGACACAGCAGAGGGCGCTGTTTTGGCCCGCGCGGTTTGAGTTTCTTTATGTGCACCATGTAATTCTGCATGTTTTCATATATAATACATGATGATTATGTTGAGTTTATGGCTGAAACCTTGTTATATTCAATAGCGACATTTGAAATTTTGCTCGAGTGGCGATCTCGGATACGGTGCGAGGTGTTGTTTTGGCCTGGCCGTAGTGAGTTTCTTTATGTGCACCATTTAATTCTGCATGTTTTCATATATAAAAAATATGATTATGCTGAGTTTATGGCTGAAAGCTTGTTATATTCAATAGCGACATTTGAAATTTGGCGAGCGTGGCGATCTCGGATACGGCGCAGGGCACTGTTTTGGCCCGGCCGTAGTGAATTTCTTTATGTGCACCATGTAATTCTGCATGTTTTCATATATAATACATGATGATTATGTTGAGTTTATGGCTGAAACCTTGTTATATTCAATAGCGACATTTGAAATTTAGCGCGAATGGCGATCTCGGATACGGTGCTGGGTGTTGTTTTGGCCCGGCCGTAGTGAGTTTCTTTATGTGTACCATTTAATTCTGCATGTTTTCATATATAATACATGATGATTATGCTGAGTTTATGGCTGAAAGCTTGTTATATTCAATAGCAACATTTGAAATTTGGCGCGCGTGGCGATCTCGGATACGGCGCAGGGCGCTGTTTTGGCCCGGCCGTAGTGAGTTTCTTTATGTGCACCATTTAATTCTGCATGTTTTCATATATAATACATGATGATTATGTTGAGTTTATGGCTGAAAGCTTGTTATATTCAATAGCGACATTTGAAATTTTATGGCGCGGCGATCTCGGACACAGCAGAGGGCGCTGTTTTGGCCCGGCCGTAGTGAGTTTCTTTATGTGCACCATTTAATTCTGCATGTTTTCATATATAATACATGATGATTATGTTGAGTTTATGGCTGAAAGCTTGTTATATTCAATAGCGACATTTGAAATTTAGCGCGGCGATCTCGGACACAGCAGAGGGCGCTGTTTTGGCCCGGCCGTAGTGAGTTTCTTTATGTGCACCATGTAATTCTGCATGTTTTCATATATAATACATGATGATTATGTTGAGTTTATGGCTGAAAGCTTGTTATATTCAATAGCGACATTTGAAATTTGGCACGCTCGGCGATCTCGGATACGGTGCGAGGTGTTGTTTTGGCCTGGCCGTAGTGAGTTTCTTTATGTGCACCATTTAATTCTGCATGTTTTCATATATAAAAAATGATGATTATGCTGAGTTTATGGCTGAAAGCTTGTTATATTCAATAGCGACATTTGAAATTTGGCGGCGTGGCGATCTCGGATACGGCGCAGGGCACTGTTTTGGCCCGGCCGTAGTGAATTTCTTTATGTGCACCATGTAATTCTGCATGTTTTCATATATAATACATGATGATTATGTTGAGTTTATGGCTGAAACCTTGTTATATTCAATAGCGACATTTGAAATTTAGCGCGAATGGCGATCTCGGATACGGTGCGGGGTGTTGTTTTGGCCCGGCCGCAGTGAGTTTCTTTATGTACCATTTAATTCTGCATGTTTTCATATATAATACATGATGATTATGCTGAGTTTATGGCTGAAAGCTTGTTATATTCAATAGCGACATTTGAAATTTGGCGAGCGGGGCGATCTCGGATACGGCGCAGGGCGCTGTTTTGGCCCGGCCGTAGTGAGTTTCTTTATGTGCACCATTTAATTCTGCATGTTTTCATATATAATACATGATGATTATGTTGAGTTTATGGCTGAAAGCTTGTTATATTCAATAGCGACATTTGAAATTTAGCGCGCGGCGATCTCAGACACAGCAGAGGGCGCTGTTTTGGCCGGCCGTAGTGAGTTTCTTTATGTGCACCATGTAATTCTGCATGTTTTCATATATAATACATGATGATTATGTTGAGTTTATGGCTGAAACCTTGTTATATTCAATAGCGACATTTGAAATTTGGCACACGCGGCGATCTCGGATACGGTGCGAGGTGTTGTTTTGGCCTGGCCGTAGTGAGTTTCTTTATGTGCACCATTTAATTCTGCATGTTTTCATATATAATAAATGATGATTATGGTGAGTTTATGGCTGAAAGCTTGTTATATTCAATAGCGACATTTGAAATTTGACGAGCGTGGCGATCTCGGATACGGCGCAGGGCACTGTTTTGCCCAGCCGTAGTGAATTACTTTATGTGCACCATGTAATTCTGCATGTTTTCATATATAATACATGATGATTATGTTGAGTTTATGGCTGAAACCTTGTTATATTCAATAGCGACATTTGAAATTTAGCGCGAATGGCGATCTCGGATACGGTGCGGGGCGTTGTTTTGGCCCGGCCGCAGTGAGTTTCTTTATGTGTACCATTTAATTCTGCATGTTTTCATATATAATACATGATGATTATGCTGAGTTTATGGCTGAAAGCTTGTTATATTCAATAGCGACATTTGAAATTTGGCGCGCGTGGCGATCTCGGATACGGCGCAGGGCGCTGTTTTGGCCCGGCCGTAATGAGTTTCTTTATGTGCACCATTTAATTCTGCATGTTTTCATATATAATACATGATGATTATGTTGAGTTTATGGCTGAAAGCTTGTTATATTCAATAGCGACATTTGAAATTTAGCGCGCGCGGCGATCTCGGACACAGCAGAGGGCGCTGTTTTGGCCCGGCCGTAGTGAGTTTCTTTATGTGCACCATGTAATTCTGCATGTTTTCATATATAATACATGATGATTATGTTGAGTTTATGGCTGAAAGCTTGTTATATTCAATAGCGACATTTGAAATTTAGCGCGCGCGGCGATCTCGGACACAGCAGAGGGCACTGTTTTACATAAGAACATAAGAACATAAGAACGCAGGAGTCTGCAAGAGGCCGGTGCTCCGTACGAAGTGTTCCTTTGACCCCAAGCCCCGTAGTATCTAACCCCACCAATATCGTCCATGAATTTATCGGCCTATTTTGAATGACAATTGTATTGGCACTCACCACATGACTGCTAAGTTTTATTCCACTCATCCACCACCCTATTAGTAAACCAATTTTGCCTATGTCCCTGTTGAATCTGAATTCTATCCAGTTTAAACCTGTTACTTTATCCTACCCGGTTCTTCATTAGAACAAAAACCTGCGAATGTCTCCCTTATTAAAGCCCTTCATCCATTTATAAACCTCGATCATGTCTCCACGCACCTTTCCGCCTTTCTAGAGAATGCAAGTTTAACTGTTTGAGTCTTTCCTCGTATGGCAAGTTTCTCAACCCCTGAATCATCTTAGTCATCCTCCTCCGTACCGATTCTAACATTTGATATCCATTCTATAGTAGGGTGACTAGAACTGAACCGTATAGTCAAGATGAGGCCTAACTAATGCTAAATATAGTTTGAGGAAGACTGGGCTTCGTTACATGCCTGAAATAAATCCCAGTAATTCATTAGCTCGATTTCTAGTTGAATGCATTGTGCCCTTGGACGGAGATCAGAGCTACTAAGACCCCTAAACTCCTCTCGCACCCAGACCTACTTATGAGAGGCCACGTACAATAGTTATGTGAGGGTTAATCTTACTCACCAGAATACTGCACTCTCACATTGAACTCCATCTGCCATTTATCCGCCCAAATAAGTATAATCTGTTGAGTTCACCTTTGGAGAATACTAGCGGTCTCATCCACCCACCATTTCACCGATCTTGGTATCCGCAAATTCTACTAACATCACTAATAATTCGTGGTTCAAGTCATTGATATAAATAATAAACAAAAGTGGACTCCACACTGAACCTTGTAAATCTCACTCGTGTACACATCCCCAGTCAGATCTTTACCATTGATTTGCACTCTTTGCTTCCTATTGCTAAGCCAATGCCTTGACCCAGTTCAAAACTTTACCCCTCACCTGTGAGCCTGTGGTAATTTTGCTAAACAGTCGTTGGTGAGAAACTTTTTGGCCCCGCCGTAGTGAATTTCTTTTGTGCACCATGTAATTTGCTTTTCACATATATACATGAAGATTATGTTGAGTTTATGGCTGGAAAACCTTGTTATATTCAATAGCGATTTGAAATTTAGCGAATGGCGATCTCGGATACGGTGCGGGGTGTTGTTTGGTCTGCTGTAGTGAGTTTCTCTTTTATGTGTACCATTTAATTCTGCATGTTTTACATATAATACATGATGATTATGCTGAGTTTATGGCTGAAAGCTTGTTATATCTGGCCAGCAACATTTGAAATTTGGCGCGCGTGGCGATGTCCGGATGGCGCAGGGCGCTGTTTTGGCCCGCTGTAGTGAGTTTCTTTTGCGCACCATTTACCCTGCATGTTTTCGTTAGTTATACTGCTACGATGATTATGTTGAGTTTATGGCTGAAAGCTTGTTATATTCACAGCGACATTTGAAATTTAGAGCGTGGCGATCTCTCGACACAGCAGAGGGCGCTGTTTGCCCGGCTGTAGTGAGTTTCTTTTATGCACCATTTAATTGCATGTTTTCACATATACATGATGATTATATGGTGAGTTTATGGCTGAAAGCTTGTTATATCTAATAGCGACATTTGAAATTTGTGGCGCGCGGCGATCTCGGACACAGCAGAGGGCGCTGTTTTGGCCTGGCCGTAGTGAGTTTCTTTTATGCAACTATGTAATTGCATGTTTTCATATAATACATGATGATTATGTTGAGTTTATGGTTGAAAGCTTGTTATATCTGATAGCGACATTTGAATTTGGCACACGCGGTGATCTCGGATATGGTGCGAGGTGTTGCTTTGGCCTGGCTGCAGTGAGTTTCTTTTATGTGCACCATTTAATTTTGCATGCTTTCATATATAAAATGATGATTATGTTGAGTTTATGGTCATGAAAGCTTGTTATATTACAGCGATGACGAAATTTGGCGAGCGTGGCGATCTGGATACGGCGCAGGGCAATTGCTTTGGCCCGGCCGTAGTGAATTTCTTTATGCGCACCATGTAATGTTCTGCATGTTTTCAAATATACATGATGATTATAAAGGAGTTTATGGCTGAAACCCTTGTTATATCTTTACAGCGACATTTGAAATTTAGCGCGAATGGCGATCTCGGATACGGTGCGGGTGTTGTTTTGCCCGGCCAGTGAGTTTCTTTGGCGTGTAACCATTTAATTCTGCATGTTTACATATAATACAGATGATTATGCTGAGTTTATGGTTGAAAGCTTGTTATATTCAATACAACATTTGAAATTTGGCGCGTGGCGATCTCGGATACGGCGCAGGGCGCTGTTTTGGCCCGGCCAGTATTTCTTTATAAAAAAGCACCATTTAATTTCTGCATGTTTTCATATATAATACATGATGATTATGTTGAGTTTATGGCTGAGCTTGTTATATTCAATAGCGACATTTGAAATTTAGATGCGCGCGGCGATCTGGACACAGCAGAGGGCGCGCTGTTTTGGCCCGCCGTAGTGAGTTTTTATGTGCACCATGTAATTCTGCATGTTTTCATATAATAACATGATGATTATGCTATTTATGGCTGAAAACCTTATATCCACAGCGACATTTGAAATTTGGCAATAATGCGGCGATCTCGGATACGGCAGGTGTTGTTTTGGCTCGGCCAGTAGTGAGTTTTCTTTATGTGCACCATTTAATTCTGCATGTTTTCGCTATATAAAATGATAATTATGCTGAGTGTATGGCTGAAATATTATATTCAATAGCGACATTTGAAATTTGGCGAGCGTGGCGATCTCGGATACGGCGTAGGGCAATTGGCTTTACCCGGCCGTAGTGAATTACTTTATGTGCACTATAAATTCCTGCGTTTTCATATAATACATGATGATTATGTTGAGTTTATGGCTGAAACCTTGTTATATCTACAGTTTATTATTTGAAATTTAGCGCTAATGGCGATCTCGGATACGGTGCGGGCGTTGTTTTGGCCTGGCTGCAGTGAGTTTCTTTATGTGTACCATTTATTCTGCATGTTTTCATATAAATACATGATGATTATGCTGATGGAGATAGTTTTCTGTTATATCTAATAGCGACATTTGAAATTCTGGCACGCGTGGCGATTCGGATACGGTGCAGGGCGCTGTTTTGCCCGGCTGTAGTGAGTTTCTTTATGTGCACCAACAGAAAACAAATAGGAAACAAAAGAAAAACAACAGGAAACAAGAAAATAAAAATAAATGGATGATGAATAAACTGATCACAATGAATTTGATATTATGAAGTGGTTGTGGAGTGATGATTTTTTCATTTTCTCGCTTAGAGGGAAGGCCTTTAACCTAGTGGTGGAAGCAGCAGGGATCATGTTTCTTAATGGTCCTCCTCCAAGCAAGAAAAAATAGAAAAATTCTCCTCACACAAAAACCATTTCATATTATATATAAAGCATTTGTGATCAGATTATGTATCATCTATTTGGGGGTTTATATCATGGCACAAATTTGGCCTGTCGCTGCTACACGGTAGCCACAAATTTGGCTCCGTCGCTGCTTACACGGTAAAGACACAAAATTTGGCCCGTCGCTGCTAAGGCCAGTAAAGCCACAAATTTGGCCTGTCGCCGTTAAGCATGGCAAAGACACAAATTTGGCCCGCTGCTATTAAAGTAAAGACAATAAATTTGATGTGTCAGCGTTACCAAGTTAAGAACATGATCCCACAGCTACCGGGTTAACTGCATTCGTATACTACTGCTCACAAATGAAATAAAATAAATATATACAGCGTTGCACCCAAGACAATATTTTAAGAGGCGGTGAGTATGGAGATACGACTGTAGCCACCTTCTGCCAGTGACATCAACGCAGTGTGTGGTGACTGAGAGGCCTATCCTGCCTATTTATCTTGAAACAAGTGGGTGTTATTCTGAAAAACACCCAAGTCTCATCATCACACCTATTTATATATTCAAGGGCTGAAAAATATCGAAAACATTAAAAAAAATGCCCGGTCAGCACTAAGTTATCCTAACCTTGAATTAAACTTAGATTTTAATATTAACCCTGTGAGCAAGATAAAATTGACAGACAAAATAGGTCAATTCCAGACCTCACGGTATCATGAGCAGACCTCCAGAATAACACCGATGGTCTAGGATAAAAAAGTTCGAAAATTTCTGATTTAGTTTATGCAACATCTGTGGTCAAGGCATGCTTTGAGAGAGACAGAAGGGGAAGGAATTAAAGAAGGAACAGATCCCAGGAGATGGGACACAACCCCAATTAATATCTGCTATACACTGCTGGGTGGATATTGTGGGGCAGGGAATGGAAAAGCCTCCCAAATTTTCCCACTCTGCCTGGGAATCGAGCCCAGGCCTTTGTTGTGAGCTGGTGCTAACTGATAACCACTGCACCACTAGCCCCCAGGTCTAGGATAATATATTGGTCATCATTTAAGTTGTCCTGTAACCTGATTAAACTGATTTAACCTAACCTCCCGGTGAGAGCAAAGTGTATTGACAGGCAAAATATAAGTTCATGCCAGCCTTCAGAAAGTAACAGGGAGCATGTATAACTTGAAGAATGACACCCGATGGTCTAGGGTAAGCACATGTGGTCAAGGCAACAACGCTAACCTGTTATATTCTTTAGAGTTAATAGGTTCACCAATTCCCGGGTCATCACCACCACATGCATCACCCAAAATCACCACAATCACCATCAATACCACCTCAAACACACATCGAAATCACAAATCCGACGATGAAAACGCAAAAATCAAGAGAAATAACACTGAAATAAATAAACTGAAAAATTGTAAAATTCACCCCGCCCGCTAGACGAGTCACCCTTTAAACACTTCTAGCCCACGTTAACCTTCAATATTATTTCCTCGAGTAACACAACCTACACCTCATGTCTGCAATAATACAAACACAAATACACCCTAACTTAATATAGAGTAACGGTGCGTCTTACACTGGCTCAAAAATCACGGATATAAGGTCACGGCGGTTTGCTCCCATCCGCCGCCGGTTACGCCCTTATGACCTCACTCAAGCAAACGCCCAATTCAACATTTAAGACACTACACCTCATTTGGACCCCATACATTAGGTCATTCAGCTGAAGTTCTCCCTACTATGGAAGCGCGTTCAAAGTTCTTAGGGCAGTCATTGATAACCGAGATAATACGTCACATCCGCCGGTTACGCCCTTATGACCTCACCGCTAAACGCCCATAATTCAATATCTAAGACCTCACAATTCTCATTTGACCCTTACATGACAGGGGTCATTCAGCTTAGTTCTCCCTCTCATATGTTCAAAGTTCTTAGGTGTTATTGATAACCGAGAAAAATACGTCATGGTTCGCCCATCACGCCCTTATGACCTCACCTGCTAAACGCCCATAATTCACTATTTAAGACATCACCCCATTTGATCTCTATACATTAGGTCATTCATCTAGTTCTCCTTGTAATATAGTGCCCGAAGGTTCTAGAGGTCATTAATAATATGTCATATATGGAGCCGGGACACCCCAAGCCAGTTATATACGTGACCTTCTGACCTTACCGGCTTATATCCCGCTTCAACTCTTCACACACAGGAATATAAATGCACGTGTCGCCCCTGCCCCTCAAGCCCTGCTGTAGCCACGTACCTACTTTACCGAAATCAGTAAAAACGATGAGCTTCTGAACGACCACGGCGTGCTATTTAAATAAGGTCACACGGTCGCCTTTGTGAGCTCACCCTAAACCCATCTATTGTTTACGATATTCACGCCTCATCTGACCTCATATCAGGTCGATCCCCCAATTTCTTCATCGGTAGAGGTCAAAGGGCTTACTGAGTATCGGCGATAAAAGTTCACACGTTAAGCTGATGGCCGCCTCTTATCTTGTATATATCACACATTTTCCGGGCCTTTTCCAGCAACTCTAATGTGTTAAAACATTGTGAGACTGTACAGGTTCACCTTTGAATGGTCCATACGCGTAGTTCACGAGAGACCAGTGTTTGCACAATAAAAGCGCCAGCTTTGACAATGGGACACCAAATAACACAACACCGGGTGCCTTCATTACCATGGCATGCTCATCAACGAATATGGAATATCAAATTTGGAGGCAGTGAATAATCATTTTTGGGGCAAAGTTAAATGATTTTCTCTATGATATATTGATTTTTGATTAGCATAAAAAATAACCTAGTGTATTAATTCTTTCGATGACCTAAGTATGAAATCTCATCACGAAGATATTTCTATACCCGAAGTTTTTTTCACACAACACCGGCCACGCATGTGCAGTAAGGGGAGACAAATTTTTTCTGAGAGGCGTGAGGGAAAAGTAGCGATTATCGCTAGTTGGCTACATAAAAGTAATGAAGCATACCGATATATTAAGCTTAAATAAGTAGCGGATGGTCGATGTAATCCGATTTTGTTATCAGCTGATAAAGTATCGCGATAACGCCCAGCTGTGTCACATGGTCGTAAAGGTATATATAAACAAACAATACCCTCACACCCTACATAGCGCGCTATGGACTGAACATCCATTAACAGCAGGCATTTTCACCAATTTATGCCAGGCGGTGCTAGAAGGGCAGGCCAGGAAGGTGGGGCGGGGCGAGGTATAGACGGGTCATTCTCAGGTATGTAGTGGTTTCTGTAAAATACAAGCGAAATTACCAGACCCAACCACTACTATTAAATTCTGTGCCCACTACACACACCACAAAAAATAACCACATATGCAAAATCTAACCCCCCAACCCAGCAGGGGGCTTCGTGGTGCAGTGGTTAGCACACCGGCTCACAACGAGAGAGAGAGAGCCTCGAGTTCGATTCATACGACAGCCTTCTACGCCTGCCCGTGCACACGTGGATATATGAGAGAGTAGTGCAGTGAAAGATGTATTTAGCCGTGAAAACAAAAATGTTCGGGTTAGGTTTCTGCCCAAGCCCGCCACGAAAAATATATATCCTTATATATCTCTATTCTCAAAAGGAAGACACTTAACATCACGCCCATAAGCTCACGACAGCCTTCCACGCCTGTGCACAACGTGGATACATGAGATTAGTGCAGGAAAGATGTATTTTAAAGGTGAAGACGAGGGAATATGTTGACGCAGCTAGGTTACTGCCCCTTGTTCGCCACAAAAAAATATATATCCTTATTTTCAAAAAGGAAGACACTTAAGACAGCGCCCATAAGCCCACAGACAGTGCCTTCCACGCCCGTGCACACATGGATACATGAGAGTAGTGCAGGGAAAGATGTATTTTAAGCCGTGAAGACGAAAAAAAATAGGGTTACGGGCTAGGTTATTAATTATCCCAGCCTGCTACGAAAAATATATATCCTTATTTTCTCAAAAGGAAGAGACCTTAAGATCACGCCCGTACGCCCACGACAGCCTTCCACGCCCGTGCACACGTGGATACATGAGAGTAGTGCAGGAAAGATGTATTTTAGCCGTGAAGACGAAAAATTTTATTTACGAGTGGATGTCAAACTGCCCGCCTCTGCCCCGCCCCGCCCCTGGGCTCCGAGAACATTTGAGCTTGTTTTGCAATATTACATCATCTACGCTAACGCCAGTGTAGTAAAGCCTTTTCCCCATCGACAGTGAATGCGTGGGGCGTTGTAGCGACTCTTACTGCAAAACGATTAATTAGTGACACAGCGTAAGAAAAACGGTCTGTACAAGGCTGGGGTCAAGTCCGGCGTGCCCGATGGCGACGGGTGTTAGAATCGCTCCCCTAACGGGGTAACGAACGCTGGCACACCTGACCTGGCACCTAAGCGTGCTACTTTTAACCTGCCGGCACACCTCTAAATATATGTTGTAATAGTCTGACGCCCCCAGTGTGCCAGTATTTGGGCCACATTACCTGATATTGCACGAGGCAACTTTGTCAAGCCGTTCATCCATAATTAAGCAAACGTTTGTGTTTTTTCCAGGTCAATGATAAAAATGCATAAACGTTCCTTATTTCTAAACGTACACCGATTCTGATGACACCACTGGAATACAACAGAATACAACAGAATACAACAGAATAAAAGAGAATACAACAGAAAACAATAGAATAAAGAATATACATTAAAATACAACAGAATACAACAGAATACAAATAGAATACAACAGAATACAACAGAATATAACAGAATACAACAGAATACAACAGAATACAAATAAAATACAATAGAATAAAAGAGAATACAAATAGAATACAACAGAATAAAAGAGAATACAAATAAATACAGAATAAAAGAGAATACAACAGAATACAACAGAAAAAAGAGAATACAACACAAAACAAAAGAATACAAAAGAAAAAAACAGAAAAACAATAGAATACAACAGAATAAAACAGAATACAACAGAATACAACAGAATACAACAGAATACAACAATAGAAAATAGAATAAAAGAGAATACAACAGAATACAACAGAATAAAAGAGAATAATAACAGAATACAATAGAATAAAAGAGAATACAACAGAATACAACAGAATACAAATAGAAATAAACAGAATACAACAGAATACAACAGAAAAAGAGAATACAACAGAAAAATAACAGAAAAACAGAATACAACAGAATAAAAGAGAATACAACAGAATACAATAGAATAAAAGAGAATACAACAGAATACAACAGAATAATAAAGAGAATACAACAGAATACAACAGAATAAAAGAGAATACAAATACAGAATAAAAGAATACAACAGAATACAACAGAATACAAATAGAATAAAAGAATACAAACAGAATACAACAGAATACAACAGAATACATAAGAATACAACAGAATACAACAGAATACAAGATAATACAACAGAATAAAAGAGAATACAACAGAATACAACAGAATAAAAGAGAATACAACAGAATACAACAGAATAAAAGAGAATACAACAGAATACAAAAGAATCAAAGAGAATACAAATAGAATACAACAGAATAAAAGAGAATACAACAGAATACAACAGAATAAAAGAGAATACAACAGAATACAACAGAATAAAAGAGAATACAAAAGAATACAACAGAATAAAAGAGAATACAACAGAATACAACAGAATAAAAGATAATACAACAGAATACAACAGAATAAAAGAGAATACAACAGAATACAACAGAATAAAAGAGAATACAACAGAATAAAAGAGAATACAACAGAATACAAAAGAATAAAAAATAATAAAAGATAATAAAACAGAATACAACAGAATACAACAGAATAAAAGATAATACAACAGAATAAAAGAGAATACAAGAGAATACAACAGAATAAAACAGAATAAAAGAGAATAAAAAAGAATAAAAGATAATACAACAGAATACAACAGAATAAAAGAGAATACAACAGAATACAACAGAATAAAAGAGAATACAACAGAATACAACAGAATAAAAGAGAATACAACAGAATAAAAGAGAATACAACAGAATACAACAGAATAAAAGAGAATACAACAGAATAAAAGAGAATACAACAGAATACAACAGAATAAAAGATAATACAACAGAATACAACAGAATAAAAGATAATACAACAGAATAAAATAGAATACAACAGAATAAAAGATAATACAACAGAATACAACAGAATAAAAGATAATACAACAGAATACAAAAGAATAAAAGAGAATACAACAGAATACAACAGAATAAAAGAGAATACAACAGAATACAACAGAATAAAAGAGAATACAACAGAATACAACAGAATAAAACAGAAAAAAAGAGAATAAAACAGAATACAACAGAATAAAAGAGAATAAAACAGAATAAAACAGAATAGAATAAAACAGAATACAACAGAATACAACAGAATAAAAGAGAATAAAACAGAATACAAGAGAATACAACAGAATAAAAGAGAATACAACAGAATACAACAGAATAAAAGAGAATACAAATAGAATAAAAGAGAATACAACAGAATACAACAGAATAAAAGAGAATACAACAGAATACAACAGAATAAAAGAGAATACAACAGAATACAACAGAATACAACAGAATAAAAGAGAATACAACAGAATACAACAGAATAAAAGAGAATACAACAGAATAAAAGAGAATACAACAAAATACAAAAAATAAAATAAAAGAGAATACAACAGAATACAACAGAATAAAAGAGAATACAACAGAATACAACAGAATAAAAGAGAATACAACAGAATACAACAGAATAAAAGAGAATACAACAGAATACAACAGAATAAAAGAGAATACAACAGAATACAAATGAATAAAAGAGAATACAACAGAATACAACAGAATAAAAGAGAATACAACAGAATACAACAGAATAAAAGAGAATACAACAGAATAAAAGAGAATACAACAGAATAAAAGAGAATACAACAGAATACAACAGAATAAAAGATAATACAACAGAATACAACAGAATAAAAGAGAATACAACAGAATAAAAGAGAATACAACAGAATACAACAGAATAAAAGAGAATACAACAGAATACAACAGAATAAAAGAGAATACAACAGAATACAACAGAATAAAAGAGAATACAACAGAATACAACAGAATAAAAGAGAATACAACAGAATAAAAGAGAATACAAAAGAATACAACAGAATACAACAGAATAAAAGAGAATACAACAGAATACAAGATAATACAACAGAATAAAAGAGAATACAACAGAATACAACAGAATAAAAGAGAATACAACAGAATACAACAGAATAAAAGAGAATACAACAGAATAAAAGAGAATACAACAGAATACAACAGAATAAAAGAGAATACAACAGAATACAACAGAATAAAAGAGAATACAACAGAATACAACAGAATAAAAGAGAATACAACAGAATAAAAGAGAATAAAAGAATACAACAGAATACAAATAGAATATAAGAGAATACCACAGAATACAACAGAATAACAGAGAATACAACAGAATAAAAGAGAATACAACAGAATACAACAGAATAAAAGAGAATACAACAGAATACAACAGAATAAAAGAGAATACAACAGAATAAAAGAGAATACAACAGAATACAACAGAATAAAAGAGAATACAACAGAATACAACAGAATAAAAGAGAATACAACAGAATACAACAGAATAAAAGAGAATACAACATAATAAAAGAGAATACAACAGAATAAAAGAGAATACAACAGAATACAACAGAATAAAAGAGAATACAAAAGAATACAACAGAATACAACAGAATAAAAGAGAATACAAAAGAATACAACAGAATAAAAGAGAATACAACAGAATAAAAGAGAATACAACAGAATACAACAGAATAAAAGATAATACAACAGAATACAACAGAATAAAAGAGAATACAACAGAATACAACAGAATAAAAGAGAATACAACAGAATACAACAGAATAAAAGAGAATACAACAGAATACAACAGAATAAAAGAGAATACAACAGAATACAAATAGAATAAAAGAGAATACAACAGAATACAACAGAATAAAAGAGAATACAACAGAATACAACAGAATAAAAGAGAATACAAATAGAATACAACAGAATAAAAGAGAATACAACAGAATACAACAGAATAAAAGAGAATACAACAGAATACAACAGAATAAAAGATAATACAACAGAATACAACAGAATAAAGATAATAAAACAGAATACAACAGAATAAAAGATAATAAAAGAGAATACAACAGAATAAAAGAGAATACAACAGAATACAACAGAATAAAAGAGAATACAAAAGAATAAAAGAGAATACAACAGAATACAAAGAGAATAAAAGAGAATACAACAGAATAAAAAGATAATACAACAGAATACAACAGAATAAAAGATAATACAACAGAATACAAACAGAATAAAAGATAATACAACAGAATACAACAGAATAAAAGAGAATACAACAGAATAAACAGAATAAAGATACAACAG
Organism: Eriocheir sinensis; assembly: GCF_024679095.1. Lineage (NCBI taxonomy): Eukaryota > Metazoa > Arthropoda > Malacostraca > Decapoda > Varunidae > Eriocheir > Eriocheir sinensis. The sequence goes on from NW_026111703.1 coordinate 209,288, forward strand.
AATACAACAGAATAAAAGAGAATACAACAGAATACAACAGAATAAAAGAGAATACAACAGAATACAACAGAATAAAAGAGAATACAACAGAATACAACAGAATAAAAGAGAATACAACAGAATACAACAGAATAAAAGAGAATACAACAGAATACAAAAGAATACAACAGAATACAACAGAATAAAAGAGAATAAAACAGAATACAACAGAATAAAAGATAATAATATAGAATACAAAAGAATAAAAGATAATACAACAGAATACAACAGAATAAAAGAGAATACAACAGAATACAACAGAATAAAAGATAATACAACAGAATACAACAGAATACAAAGAATAAAAGAATACAACAGAATACAACAGAATAAAAGAGAATACAACAGAATACAACAGAATAAAAGAGAATACAACAGAATACAACAGAATAAAAGAGAATACAACAGAATACAACAGAATAAAAGAGAATACAACAGAATACAACAGAATAAAAGAGAATACAACCGAATAAAAGAGAATACAACAGAATACAACAGAATAAAAGAGAATACAACAGAATACAACAGAATAAAAGAGAATACAACAGAATACAACAGAATAAAAGAGAAAACAACAGAATAAAAGAGAATACAACAGAATAAAAGAGAATACAACAGAATGCAACAGAATAAAAGAGGATACAACAGAATAAGAGAATACAACAGAATAAAAGAGAATACAACAGAATAAAAGAGAATACAACAGAATACAACAGAATAAAAGAGAATACAACAGAATACAACAGAATAAAAGAGAATACAACAGAATACAACAGAATAAAAGAGAATACAACAGAATACAACAGAATAAAAGATAATACAACAGAATACAACAGAATACAACAGAATACAACAGAATAAAAGAGAATACAACAGAATAAAAGAGAATACAACAGAATACAACAAAATAAAAGATAATACAACAGAATAAAAGAGAATACAACAGAATACAACAGAATAAAAGATAATACAACAGAATACAACAGAATACAACAGATTAAAAGATAATACAACAGAATACAACAGAATAAAAGAGAATACAACAGAATAAAAGAGAATACAACAGAATAAAAGAGAATACAACAGAATACAACAGAATAAAAGATAATACAACAGAATACAACAGAATAAAAGAGAATACAACAGAATAAAAGAGAATACAACAGAATACAACAGAATAAAAGAGAATACAACAGAATACAACATAATAAAAGAGAATACAACAGAATAAAAGAGAATACAACAGAATACAACAGAATAAAAGAGAATACAAAAGAATACAACAGAATAAAAGATAATACAACAGAATACAACAGAATACAACAGAATAAAAGAGAATACAACAGAATACAACAGAATAAAAGATAATACAACAGAATACAACAGAATAAAAGAGAATACAACAGAATACAACAGAATAAAAGAGAATACAACAGAATAAAAGATAATACAACAGAATACAACAGAATAAAAGAGAATACAACAGAACACAATAGAATACAACAGAATAAAAGAGAATACAACAGAATACAACAGAAAAGAGAATACAACAGAATACAACAGAATAAAAGAGAATACAACAGAATACAACAGAATAAAAGAGAATACAACAGAATACAACAGAATACAACAGAATAAAAGATAATACAACAGAATACAACAGAATAAAAGAGAATACAACAGAATACAACAGAATAAAAGAGAATACAACAGAATAAAAGATAATACAACAGAATACAACATAATACAACAGAATAAAAGAGAATACAACAGAATAAAAGATAATACAACAGAATACAACAGAATAAAAGAGAATACAACAGAATACAACAGAATAAAAGAGAATACAACAGAATAAAAGAGAATACAACAGAATACAACAGAATAAAAGAGAATACAACAGAATACAACAGAATAAAAGAGTCCAGCACATGATCAGGCCATGGTGAACTCATACCACGAGTCTAGCACATGATCGGGCCATGGTGAATCCATATCACGAGTCTAGTACATGATCAGGCCTTGGTGAATACATATCATGAGTCTAGCACATGATCAGGCCGTGGTAATTACGAATTACACCTACTCCCATTAGCCCCCCCCCATTACCGTTAACCCCCGCCCCTTTTAATTATCAGCACGCAATTTACTGACCCTATTTACCCCTTATTCGTCACCGAACATGACCTAATTACGAATTCCACCTACTCCCAATGGCCCCCCCTCCATTACCATTAACCCCCGCCTTTTTTAATTATCACCACGCAATTTACTGACCCCATTTACCCATCATTCGACACCGAACATGACATATTTTCGAGTTTCACTTGCACCCATTGGGCCCCCCTCCATTACCATAAATCCCCGCACCCTTTAATTATCACCACGCAATTTACTGACCCCATTTACCCATTACTCGACACCGAACATGACCTAATTATGAATTCCACATACCCCATTAGCCCCCATTACCATTAACCCCGCCCCTTTAATTATCACCACGCAATTTACTGTCCCCATCTACCCATTATTCGACACCGAACATGACCAAATTGCGAATTCCACCTACTCCCATTAGCCCTCCATTACTATCAGCCCCTGCCCTCTGATTATCACCATGCAATTTACTGACCCCATTAACCCAGTATTTGACACCTCACATGACCGATTTACGAGTTTCACGTACCCATTAGCCCCTCCATTAACGTTAGCCCCACCCCTTTAATTATCAACATGCAATTTACTGACCTTATTTACCCATAATTCGACACCAAACATGACCAAATTACGAATTCCACCTATTCCCAATGACCCCCCATTACCATTAACCCCGCCCCTTTAATTATAACCACGCAATTTACTGACCCCATTTACCCATTATTCGACACCGAACATGAACAAATTACGAATTCCACCTACACCCAATGGCACCCCCCATTACCATTCACCCCGCCCTCTGATTATCACCATGCAATTTACTGACCCCATTTACCCAGTATTTGACACCTCACATGACCTATTTCCAAGTTTCATCTACTCCCCTTAGCCCCTCCCCAATTACCATTAACCCCGCCCCTTTAATTATCACCACGCAATTTATTGAACCCATTTACCCATCATTCGACACCGAACGTCTCCTAATTACGAAGTCCTCCGACTCCCATTAGCCCCCCATTACCATCAACCCCGCCCCTCTCATTATCACCACGCAATTTACTGACCCCATTAACCCAGTATTTGACACCTCGCATGATCCATTTTCGAGTTTCACCTACACCCATTAGCCCCCATTACCATTAACCCCGCCCCTCTGATTATCACCACGCAATTTACTGACCCCATTATTCCAGTATTTGACACCTCACATGATCCATTTTCGAGTTTCACCTACACCCATTAGCCCCCCCTCCATTACCGTTAGCCCCCGCCCCCTTTAATTATCACCACGCAATTTACTGATCCCATTTACCCATTCTTCGACATCGAACATGACCTAATTACGAATTCCACCTACTCATTAGCCTTCCACGCCCGTGCACACGTGGGTACATGAGACTAGTGCAGGAAAGATCTATTTTAGCCGTGAAAACGAAAACTATGTTACGGGCTAAGTATCTGCCCCAAGCCCGCCATGAAAAATATATATCCTTATTTTCTCACAGAGGAAGACACTTAAGATCACGCCCGTACGCCCACGTCAGCCGTCAACTTCAGGGGCTTCCATGCCGGGCAAGCCATCCATCACGGACATCAGATTGTGGTATGGCTTCAGAAACCAGCTCGCCTCTTCCTCGCCACCGCGCCGATCATGAACGCCTTCCGGGAGTTACTGAAGAAACCAACCGGAAGACACGTGTACTGGGACGACCAGCTTCAGTAGAAATTCCGCCAAGCCCAGGACACTATATGCCAGCTGGCCAAGGACGGTCTGACGACACGATAAAACCCGCCCACCGCTGCCATCACCGACTGGAGCCGAGAGGGCATCGGATTCGTCATCCTCCAGCAGTACTGCAGTTGTGCATCGGCCTCCGCCCCATACTGCTGTAAGGGCGGGTGGCACCTGGCCCTGTGCGGCAGCCGGCACCTCACCACCGCCGAGGCTGGATACGCAGCTGTGGAAGGGGAGGCTCTGGCGGTGGCGTGGTGCCTCAAAAGGCGAGGTTGTTCCTGCTGGGATGCCCAAACCTCACCATCGTGACCGACCACCGCCCCCTTGTGAAGCTCCTAGGAGACAGCTCTGACGAGCGTTGTCAACCCCAGGCTCTTCAGGCTCAAGGAACGAACACTACAGTTCCGATTCCAAATCAAATACCTCCTGGGAAGAGCAACACCGCCGCCGACTTTCTGTCCCGCTACCCAGCTCTCAGGGCACCCCCGACAACAGCGGACCTCGACTCGGACGAGGATATCATCGGGGCAGTCGCCGCCGCAGTCATAGCCTGCACCGATCAGGAGGGACGCGTGGTGGACGAAGAGGAGGTCAAGCGGAAGGCCGCCGACGACCCGACGTACCAGATGTTAGTCGCCAAGGTCATGGCGGGTGACTGGCACCAGCATAAAGCACAAGAAGTGGCATCCCTGCGTCCCTTCTATGGGGCGAGGGACAGGCTGGCAGTGATGCACGACGTAGTGACATACATGTTTGACCAGGGGTACGTGCGCCTCGTCATCCCCGAAGCTCTCCGACAGCAGGTAGCAGCAAACCTACACGCCAGCCACCAGGGCCTCGGTTCCATGCTGCGGAGGGCGAGGCAGTGTGTATACTGGCCGGGATTGAGGGGACCTGCGGCACCACCGCCCGCATGCACAGAATGCGAAACACGCGCCCCATCGCAGCCCGCTGAAACGCTGGCGATGACGCCGCCCCCTGAGTACCCGTTCCAGCAGACGGTGGCCGACATGTTCCAGCACGAAGGACACACGTACATGGCCTACGCCGACAGGCTTGCCGGCTGGCTGGAAATAGCTCACTTCCAACACGGCGCCACGTCCAAGAGACTCAAGACGAAACTGCGGCGATACTTCGCCTGCTGGGGGGCCCCGGAGCAAGTATCCACGGATGGCGGCACGAACCTGGCCAGCGACGAGATGATGGAGTTCCTGAAAAAGTGGGGCGTGTTGGTGCGCATGTCCTCCGCCCAATACCCACAATCCAACGGAAGGGCCGAGGTCGCCGTCAAGACAGCCAAGAGGCTCATCGTGCCCAACACCGGCGACGGAGGCAAACTCGACACTGACAGGATGGCGCTGGTGTCATCAACCACCTTTCAACAATCACATCCAACGCCTACCACCAGATGCGTTTAACACAACTTATCAACAGTCATTCGCATACCTTAATTGCGCTTCTTATTTTCATCACGCGCAAACATGTGTGCTTACCCAGGGCTGTGAACAAGGGTGCCTTCGTACACCAGCCTAATATATTTGGTGACCTCTGACCATACTGTCATAACATTACCGATGATAAATTGCCCTTGTGATGGTAAACCTCTCCCTTATTCTTCCTCTTCACTATTCCACCTTTCACCCCCTCTCATTTCTCTATTTCACATCGCCAAACAGTGACTGGTGCGTCAATCTGTAAGAAGGCTGATACAAATGAACCAGGTAATTACAGTTAGAGCGAGATCAATTAGAGCGAACCGCAATTAGCGCAAGCCACCATCTACCAAGAAAAAAATTAATTAGTGCGAAAGCCTCAGTTAGCCCGGCCGCCCCTCACGGCTGGAGTCTGTTCTCACTACCCCAATAAACGTATCTATTCATCGCTGACCTCTGACTCCACCTCTCACCCCAACAAGCTTTTATATTAATGATGAAAACCTTCGTAACACACACACACACACACACACACACACACACACACACACATACCATTTTAGCGACCTGCCCTGAAGCCAAGACTGTTAGTTCACGTGTACGGCTGGGCGCCCGAAACCTGAGGAGGAAGAAGAAAAGTTAGGCCCATGCTCTTACATATGTTGGCACACAAGTAGGCCTACACATATTTGACAAGGCTTTCACAGGAGTTGTGGGTATGTCCACGGGTTCATTTATTCTCTTTTCTCCTCCATATATTACGTTTAGCTGGCTCAAGTGGTAGTTTAGGGTTACCAGCCCTTAGTAGTACTTGGCGTATTGTCTTTTCTGACCCCAAACTATCGCCCCATAAAGATAACAATATGCATTTATAATTATTGTTAACGTCGGTAATTACTGATGCTCTTTTTTGCAATATTTATGGGCCAGAAACAGAAAGATACAATGTTATGCCTACGGTAAGCTGGTAACATTGAGGGGAGTGAGGGAGAATAATAAAGCTTTGTCCTAGGGCCACCTGGGTGTTATTCTATACATATACCGTCCCTGGCACCAATGACTGGCACCACACTGATTCTGGCACCACACAAATCTATGCCACTATGAACACTGCCTGGCATCACATAGCACTGCATAACACCTGACCCCATGTCACAGGAGAGGGGTAGGCAGGTCAGGTAACAAGACAGCCTAACACTGGGTAACTAATCTGTCTTGCATCACATAACACTGTCTGTGGCACTGTTAACACTGCCTGGCACTCCAGGCCCACGGGTGATAAAAGAGGGGAGGGACACTCAGGAAGATATTGCAGACCAGTGAGTTACATGAAGACTGGCCAACATTACACCCATCTATAAGAAGGCTGATACAAATGAACCAGGTAATTACAGACCAGTGAGTTACATGAAGACTGGCCAACATTACACCCATCTATAAGAAGGCTGATACAAATGAACCAGGTAATTACAGACCAGTGAGTTAATGAAGACTGGCCAACATTACACCCATCTATAAGAAGGCTGATACAAATGAACCAGGTAATTACAGACCAGTGAGTTTGACCTGTCATATGCAAAATAATGGAAACCATAATAAGAGAAAATTTTCAGAGCATTTGAAGAATTATCAACCACTCAGCAGAAAACAATACTACAGACGGGCAGATGATGAACGGTGCCGGCTGCAGCTCATTGCCGTGCTGGACCAATGGACACAGTATCTGGACGAAGGCAGCGCAGTGGATGTTGCATATTGCGATTCTGCTAAAGCATTTGATAAAGTTCCACACAGGAGATTAATTGAGAAAAAAGTTATAACATCAGGGGCAACATTTTAAACTGGATAGCAGCATTCTTTTCCATTTCCAGCAACTACGATGGGTTTTGACAAGCGGACAGGTGGCGTGTTTATGTCACAAGGGTGTATTTTGACGCTCTTCCCTTTCTTCACCCTGGAGCTGGCAGTCTCACCGCCCATCGACCTGAAAGAGACCGTGAGGCCAGCGTGGAGAAATACACCCTTGTGACATAAACACGCCACCTGTCCGCTTGTCAAAACCCCGTCGTGTGTGCTAGAAATCTTGTAATTACCACCATGCCGTGCCTTTCCTTAAAATGTTTCTTGAACAAACCACCTCCTCCTCCAGTCTATTCCATGCTTCTGTGTGGGTGTGTGGGTGTGTCCCTTCCCCCAAGTCCCCGAAGGCTCACTTTTTGATGGCGACTCCCCCAAAGAGGTAGGCACGGTTGAGCAAGAAGACATTGAGCACCCGGTGAGAAATCTGCATGGTGGGCGACAGCACGATGCTCACATTCTGGTAGGTCATCTTGGTGTCACGCTCCTGAGGGGGAAGACTGAGGTGAGGAGAAGGTATGTTGGGGGGACACAGCCGTTAATTAACCGTGTAGCAGCGACGGGCCAAATTTGTGGCTTTACCATGTAGCAGCGACGGGCCAAATTTGTGCCATGATTTAAACCTCCAAAATAGATGATACATAATCTGATCACAAATTCTTTGATATATAGAAGTATAGAAGGAAAAGAGAGGAATACAGAAGGAAAAGAGAGGAGAACAGAAGGCAATTAAAAAGAATATGGAGGAAAAAGAAGGACAAAAGAGGAAAATTGAAGGAAAAGAGAGAGAGAGAGAGAGAGAGAGAGAGAGAGAGAGAGAGAGAGAGAGAGAGAGAGAGAGAGAGAGAGAGACAGAGAGCGCGGGGGTGAGGACAGCCAAGAGCCCGCGCAGAAAAGAACACCCCTTGTAACCTAAACACGTCTGCTGGCTTGTCAAAACCAGGCTGGATGTGCTAGAAATGTTGTAATTACCACCACAGCCTGCCCTAAACGCACACCCACTAAAGAGCTTGTGGTGATGATAAGCGAGGGTTGTTTTGGTAGGTGACAGCCCTGTGTGACCTGCTGTAGCCCTGGTCAGGTCAGCCTTGACGTGAGATTAACTTTAATTAACAAGAGTACTACATCACAGCAGTGCGAATATTCCCGAAGCCTCTGTACAGGGTCCCAGGGTCACATGGGTGTTATTCTATACATTTGCCGTCCCCGACACGAATGGCTGGCATCACACTGATTCTGGCACCACACGAATCTATGCCACTGTGAACACTGCCTGGTAACATAACACTGTCTGTGGCACTGCATATTAAACACCCTGGCTGAGCCCACATCACAGGAGGGGGGTCACACCAGGTAGGTGGTTAACAAGACACTGTAACACTGGGTAACTAATCTGTCTTGCATCACGTAACACCTGCTGAACATGGAACTGTCGGTGGCACTGTTAACACTGCATAACACCTGAGAGCCCACGTCACCTTAACACAGTGATGTAACACAGCCAGTAACAGCCCTATCATGTATCCAGGTAACAGAATACTACTAATGTCACAACGTGTAACACTCTCTGGGATCACGTAACACATTTAAACACTGCTGTCACGTCACACACTCGTCCGTCACATGACGTAACTCTGTACTATGAAGGGGAGAAAACACTCACGGGAAAGCGATTAATCTCTTTTTTTTCACCTTTTAGAAGCAGAGCAGCAGCAGGGCCTGAAACCTCATCAACGGTAACATGATTTTGGGGGCGGTTGATGCTTGAGGTCAATGAGTCACATATTTGACAAGGCTTTCGTAGGCGTTGTGGGGGACATTTCCAGAGGTAGATAATGACCCTGGTGGTAGCTTGACCCTTCCTCTGTACCATGAACGTTAAAAGTCACTCACGGGAACACGATTCATCTCCTTTATGACCTCTTAAGAACAGCTGATACGGCGCGGGGTCAAAACTCGTCACCTATAAACACGTATTTGACAAGGCTTCCGTAGGCGTTGTAAGCATTTTCAGGGGTATTCAATGACCCTGGTGGTAGTTTGACCTTCCTCTGTACCATGAACGTAAAATACACTGTCTTACCGCCAAAAACACTGCAAACACCTCAAAACACGTCGTGAAGGAGGAACTGCGTGGACGATCAGCTGTGTTATGATTTTTTACCGCGCACCGATGCTAGATTATCGTACTCAAAGCCGCGCATTTACCGGCTTCTGACCCATACCTGATGCCAAGAAGCCCCAATAATTAACCCTTTAAACAATAATCATATGAGAAGGCGGTTATTTGGGTGATAAAAGCAGTGGGGCTCAGAAATCGCCAGGTGTCCCGCACTTGTCTCTCGTACTTGAGGTGAAAGTGTTTTACTTTGGGTCCCTAGAAAATAAAAAATAAAATAAAAAGCGGCCATGTCCTGCAAAAGGCGACTAAACGAGAAGGAAACGAGACGAGGAATCCATTTCTGGCCTCGGCATAACGCTACACTCAATATTAAGGAAGATATAGGCCCGGAAAGCTCGCGTGAAATTAAACAAAAAACATGAAAATCAATTATATTTATGTTATTTGAAGCTATTTTCATGCAAACGGCGACTCTTCTTGGGTAAAATAAGACGAGGAATCCATTTCTGGCCTCGTCATAACGCTACACTCAATATTAAGGAGATATCGGCCCGAAAGCTCGCGTGAAATTCACCCAAAACATAAAAATAACCTATATTTATGTTATTTTCATGCAAACGGTGACTTTTTTTTTAGTAAAACGAGACGAGGAATCCAATTCTGGCCTCGGCATAACGCTACACTCAATATTAAGGAAGATATTGGCCCGGAAAGCTCGCGTGAAATTCCTCCAAAAACATGAAAATCAGCTATATTTATGTTATTTGAGGTTATTTTCATGAAAACGGTGACTCTTCTTGGGTAAAACGAGACGGGGAGTTCATTTCTGGCCTCTGCATAACGCTACACTCAATATTAAGGGTAATATCGGCCTGGAAAACTTGCGTGAAATTCCCCCCAAAACATAAAAATCAGTTATACAACAGAATACAACAGAATAAAAGATAATACAACAGAATAAAAGATAATACAACAGAATACAACAGAATAAAAGATAATACAACAGAATACAACAGAATAAAAGAGAATACAACAGAATAAAAGATAATACAACAGAATACAACAGAATAAAAGATAATACAACAGAATACAACAGAATAAAAGATAATACAACAGAATACAGCAGAATAAAAGAGAATACAACAGAATAAAAGAGAATACAACAGAATACAACAGAATAAAAGAGAATACAACAGAATACAACAGAATAAAAGAGAATACAACAGAATACAACAGAATAAAAGATAATACAACAGAATACAACAGAATAAAAGATAATACAACAGAATACAACAGAATAAAAGAGAATACAACAGAATACAACAGAATAAAAGAGAATATAACAGAATACAACAGAATAAAAGAGAATACAACAGAATACAACAGAATAAAAGAGAATACAACAGAATACAACAGAATAAAAGAGAATACAACAGAATAAAAGAGAATACAACAGAATACAACAGAATAAAAGAGAATACAACAGAATACAACAGAATAAAAGAGAATACAACAAAATACAACAGAATAACAGAGAATACAACAGAATACAACAGAATAAAAGATAATACAACAGAATACAACAGAATAAAAGAGAATACAACAGAATAAAAGAGAATACAACAGAATACAACAGAATAAAAGAGAATACAACAGAATACAACAGAATAAAAGAGAATACAACAGAATAAAAGATAATACAACAGAATACAACAGAATAAAAGATAATACAACAGAATACAACAGAATAAAAGAGAATACAACAGAATACAACAGAATACAACAGAATAAAAGAGAATACAACAGAATAAAAGAGAATACAACAGAATAAAACAGAATAAAAGAGAATACAACAGAATAAAAGAGAATACAACAGAATAAAAGATAATACAACAGAATACAACAGAATAAAAGATAATACAACAGAATACAACAGAATAAAAGAGAATACAACAGAATACAACAGAATAAAAGAGAATACAACAGAATACAACAGAATAAAAGAGAACACAACAGAATACAACAGAATACAACAGAATAAAAGAGAATACAACAGAATAAAAGAGAATACAACAGAATAAAAGAGAATACAACAGAATACAACAGAATAAAAGAGAATACAACAGAATAAAAGAGAATACAACAGAATAAAAGAGAATACAACAGAATAAAAGAGAATACAACAGAATACAACAGAATAAAAGATAATACAAGAGAATACAACAGAATAAAAGAGAATACAACAGAATAAAAGAGAATACAACAGAATAAAAGAGAATACAACAGAATACAACAGAATAAAAGAGAATACAACAGAATAAAAGAGAATACAACAGAATAAAAGAGAATACAACAGAATACAACAGAATAAAAGAGAATACAACAGAATACAACAGAATAAAAGAGAATACAACAGAATACAACAGAATAAAAGAGAATACAACAGAATAAAAGAGAATACAACAGAATACAACAGAATAAAAGAGAATACAACAGAATACAACAGAATAAAAGAGAATACAACAGAATACAACAGAATAAAAGATAATACAACAGAATACAACAGAATAAAAGAGAATACAACAGAATACAACAGAATAAAAGAGAATACAACAGAATAAAAGATAATACAACAGAATACAACAGAATAAAAGATAATACAACAGAATACAACAGAATAAAAGAGAATACAACAGAATAAAAGAGAATACAACAGAATAAAAGAGAATACAACAGAATACAACAGAATAAAAGATAATACAACAGAATACAACAGAATAAAAGATAATACAACAGAATACAACAGAATAAAAGAGAATACAACAGAATACAACAGAATAAAAGAGAATACAACAGAATACAACAGAATAAAAGAGAATACAACTGAATACAACAGAATAAAAGAGAATACAACAGAATACAACAGAATAAAAGAGAATACAACAGAATACAACAGAATAAAAGAGAATACAACAGAATAAAAGAGAATACAACAGAATACAACAGAATAAAAGAGAATACAACAGAATAACAGAGAATACAACAGAATACAACAGAATAAAAGATAATACAACAGAATACAACAGAATAAAAGAGAATACAACAGAATAAAAGAGAATACAACAGAATACAACAGAATAAAAGAGAATACTTCAGAATACAACAGAATAAAAGAGAATACAACAGAATAAAAGATAATACAACAGAATACAACAGAATAAAAGATAATACAACAGAATACAACAGAATAAAAGAGAATACAACAGAATACAACAGAATAAAAGAGAATATGACAGAATACAACAGAATAAAAGATAATACAACAGAATACAACAGAATAAAAGATAATACAACAGAATACAACAGAATAAAAGATAATACAACAGAATACAACAGAATAAGAGAATACAACAGAATACAACAGAATACAACAGAATAAAAGAGAATACAAGAGAATACAACAGAATAAAAGAGAATACAACAGAATACAACAGAATAAAAGAGAATACAACAGAATAAAACATAATACAACAGAATACAACAGAATAAAAGATAATACAACAGAATACAACAGAATAAAAGAGAATACAACAGAATAAAAGAGAATACAACAGAATAAAAGATAATACAACAGAATACAACAGAATAAAAGATAATACAACAGAATACAACAGAATAAAAGAGAATACAACAGAATACAACAGAATAAAAGAGAATACAACAGAATAAAAGAGAATACAACAGAATAAAACAGAATAAAAGAGAATACAACAGAATACAACAGAATAAAAGAGAATACAACAGAATAAAAGATAATACAACAGAATACAACAGAATAAAAGATAATACAACAGAATACAACAGAATAAAAGAGAATACAACAGAATACAACAATATAAAATAGAATACAACAGAATACAACAGAATAAAAGAGAATACAACAGAATACAACAGAATAAAAGAGAATACAACAGAATAAAAGAGAATACAACAGAATACAACAGAATAAAAGAGAATACAACAGAATACAACAGAATAAAAGAGAATACAACAGAATACAACAGAATAAAAGAGAATACAACAGAATAAAAGAGAATACAACAGAATAAAAGAGAATACAACAGAATACAACAGAATAAAAGAGAATACAACAGAATACAACAGAATAAAAGAGAATACAACAGAATAAAAGAGAATACAACAGAATAAAAGAGAATACAACAGAATACAACAGAATACAACAGAATAAAAGAGAATACAACAGAATAAAAGAGAATACAACAGAATAAAAGAGAATACAACAGAATACAACAGAATAAAAGAGAATACAACAGAATACAACAGAATAAAAGAGAATACAACAGAATACAACAGAATAAGAGAATACAACAGAATAAAAGAGAATACAACAGAATACAACAGAATAAAAGAGAATAGAACAGAATACAACAGAATAAAAGAGAATACAACAGAATACAACAGAATAAAAGAGAATACAACAGAATACAACAGAATAAAAGAGAATACAACAGAATACAACAGAATAAAAGAGAATACAACAGAATAAAAGAGAATACAACAGAATAAAAGAGAATACAACAGAATACAACAGAATAAAAGAGAATACAACAGAATAAAAGAGAATACAACAGAATACAACAGAATACAACAGAATAAAAGAGAATACAACAGAATAAAAGCGAATACAACAGAATAAAAGAGAATACAACAGAATACAACAGAATAAAAGAGAATACAACAGAATACAACAGAATAAAAGAGAATACAACAGAATACAAGAGAATACAACAGAATAAAAGATAATACAACAGAATACAACAGAATAAAAGATAATACAACAGAATACAACAGAATATAAGAGAATACAACAGAATAAAAGAGAATACAACAGAATACAACAGAATACAACAGAATAAAAGAGAATACAACAGAATAAAAGAGAATACAACAGAATAAAAGAGAATACAACAGAATACAACAGAATAAAAGAGAATACAACAGAATACAACAAAATAAAAGAGAATACAACAGAATACAACAGAATAAAAGAGAATACAACAGAATACAACAGAATAAAAGAGAATACAACAGAATACAACAGAATAAAAGAGAATACAACAGAATACAACAGAATAAAAGAGAATACAACAGAATGAAAGAGAATACAATAGAATACAACAGAATAAAAGAGAATACAACAGAATAAAAGAGAATACAACAGAATACAACAGAATAAAAGAGAATACAACAGAATAAAAGAGAATACAACAGAATACAACAGAATACAACAGAATAAAAGAGAATACAACAGAATACAACAGAATAAAAGAGAATACAACAGCATAAAAGAGAATACAACAGAATAAAAGAGAATACAACAGAATAAAAGAGAATACAACAGAATACAACAGAATAAAAGAGAATACAACAGAATACAACAGAATAAAAGAGAATACAACAGAATACAACAGAATAAAAGAGAATACAACAGAATAAAAGCGAATACAACAGAATAAAAGAGAATACAACAGAATAAAAGAGAATACCTACAACAGAATACAACAGAATAAAAGAGAATACAACAGAATACAACAGAATAAAAGAGAATACAACAGAATACAACAGAATACAACAGAATAAAAGATAATACAACAGAATACAACAGAATAAAAGATAATACAACAGAATACAACAGAATAAAAGAGAATACAACAGAATAAAAGAGAATACAACAGAATACAACAGAATACAACAGAATAAAAGAGAATACAACAGAATAAAAGAGAATACAACAGAATACAACAGAATAAAAGAGAATACAACAGAATACAACAGAATACAACAGAATAAAAGAGAATACAACAGAATACAACAGAATAAAAGAGAATACAACAGAGTACAACAGAATAAAAGAGAATACAACAGAATACAACAGAATACAACAGAATAAAAGAGAATACAACAGAATACAACAGAATAAAAGAGAATACAACAGAATGAAAGAGAATACAATAGAATACAACAGAATAAAAGAGAATACAACAGAATACAACAGAATAAAAGAGAATACAACAGAATACAACAGAATACAACAGAATAAAAGAGAATACAACAGAACACAACAGAATAAAAGATAATACAACAGAATACAACAGAATAAAAGATAATACAACAGAATACAACAGAATAAAAGAGAATACAACAGAATACAACAGAATACAACAGAATAAAAGAGAATACAACAGAATAAAAGAGAATACAACAGAATACAACAGAATAAAAGATAATACAACAGAATACAACAGAATAAAAGAGAATACAACAGAATACAACAGAATAAAAGAGAATACAACAGAATAAAAGAGAATACAACAGAATACAACAGAATAAAAGATAATACAACAGAATACAACAGAATAAAAGAGAATACAACAGAATACAACAGAATAAAAGAGAATACAACAGAATACAACAGAATAAAAGATAATACAACAGAATACAACAGAATAAAAGAGAATACAACAGAATACAACATAATACAACAGAATAAAAGAGAATACAACAGAATACAACAGAATAAAAGAGAATACAACAGAATACAACAGAATAAAAGAGAATAGAACAGAATACAACAGAATAAAAGATAATACAACAGAATACAACAGAATAAAAGAGAATACAACAGAATACAACAGAATAAAAGAGAATACAACAGAATACAACAGAATAAAAGATAATACAACAGAATACAACAGAATAAAAGATAATACAACAGAATACAACAGAATAAAAGAGAATACAACAGAATAAAAGAGAATACAACAGAATAAAAGAGAATACAACAGAATACAACAGAATAAAAGATAATACAACAGAATAAAAGATAATACAACAGAATACAACAGAATAAAAGAGAATACAACAGAATACAACAGAATAAAAGAGAATACAACAGAATACAACAGAATAAAAGAGAATACAACTGAATACAACAGAATAAAAGAGAATACAACAGAATACAACAGAATAAAAGAGAATACAACAGAATACAACAGAATAAAAGAGAATACAACAGAATAAAAGAGAATACAACAGAATACAACAGAATAAAAGAGAATACAACAGAATAACAGAGAATACAACAGAATACAACAGAATAAAAGATAATACAACAGAATACAACAGAATAAAAGAGAATACAACAGAATAAAAGAGAATACAACAGAATAAAAGAGAATACTTCAGAATACAACAGAATAAAAGAGAATACAACAGAATAAAAGATAATACAACAGAATACAACAGAATAAAAGATAATACAACAGAATAAAAGAGAATACAACAGAATACAACAGAATAAAAGAGAATACAACAGAATACAACAGAATAAAAGATAATACAACAGAATACAACAGAATAAAAGATAATACAACAGAATACAACAGAATAAAAGATAATACAACAGAATACAACAGAATAAGAGAATACAACAGAATACAACAGAATAAAAGAGAATACAAGAGAATACAACAGAATAAAAGAGAATACAACAGAATACAACAGAATAAAACAGAATACAACAGAATAAAACATAATACAACAGAATACAACAGAATAAAAGATAATACAACAGAATACAACAGAATAAAAGAGAATACAACAGAATAAAAGAGAATACAACAGAATAAAAGATAATACAACAGAATACAACAGAATAAAAGATAATACAACAGAATACAACAGAATAAAAGAGAATACAACAGAATACAACAGAATAAAAGAGAATACAACAGAATAAAAGAGAATACAACAGAATAAAACAGAATAAAAGAGAATACAACAGAATACAACAGAATAAAAGAGAATACAACAGAATAAAAGATAATACAACAGAATACAACAGAATAAAAGATAATACAACAGAATACAACAGAATAAAAGAGAATACAACAGAATACAACAATATAAAATAGAATACAACAGAATACAACAGAATAAAAGAGAATACAACAGAATACAACAGAATAAAAGAGAATACAACAGAATACAACAGAATAAAAGAGAATACAACAGAATACAACAGAATAAAAGAGAATACAACAGAATACAACAGAATAAAAGAGAATACAACAGAATACAACAGAATAAAAGAGAATACAACAGAATAAAAGAGAATACAACAGAATAAAAGAGAATACAACAGAATACAACAGAATAAAAGAGAATACAACAGAATACAACAGAATAAAAGAGAATACAACAGAATAAAAGAGAATACAACAGAATAAAAGAGAATACAACAGAATACAACAGAATACAACAGAATAAAAGAGAATACAACAGAATACAACAGAATAAAAGAGAATACAACAGAATAAAAGAGAATACAACAGAATACAACAGAATAAAAGAGAATACAACAGAATACAACAGAATAAAAGAGAATACAACAGAATACAACAGAATAAGAGAATACAACAGAATAAAAGAGAATACAACAGAATACAACAGAATAAAAGAGAATAGAACAGAATACAACAGAATAAAAGAGAATACAACAGAATACAACAGAATAAAAGAGAATACAACAGAATACAACAGAATAAAAGAGAATACAACAGAATACAACAGAATAAAAGAGAATACAACAGAATAAAAGAGAATACAACAGAATAAAAGAGAATACAACAGAATAAAAGAGAATACAACAGAATACAACAGAATAAAAGAGAATACAACAGAATAAAAGAGAATACAACAGAATAAAAGAGAATACAACAGAATAAAAGAGAATACAACAGAATACAACAGAATAAAAGAGAATACAACAGAATAAAAGAGAATACAACAGAATACAACAGAATAAAAGAGAATACAACAGAATACAACAGAATAAAAGATAATACAACAGAATACAACAGAATATAAGAGAATACAACAGAATAAAAGAGAATACAACAGAATACAACAGAATAAAAGAGAATACAACAGAATAAAAGAGAATACAACAGAATAAAAGAGAATACAACAGAATACAACAGAATAAAAGAGAATACAACAGAATACAACAAAATAAAAAATACAACAGAATACAACAGAATAAAAGAGAATACAACAGAATACAACAGAATAAAAGAGAATACAACAGAATAAAAGAGAATACAACAGAATACAACAGAATAAAAGAGAATACAACAGAATGAAAGAGAATACAATAGAATACAACAGAATAAAAGAGAATACAACAGAATAAAAGAGAATACAACAGAATACAACAGAATAAAAGAGAATACAACAGAATACAACAGAATAAAAGAGAATACAACAGAATACAACAGAATAAAAGAGAATACAACAGAATAAAAGAGAATACAACAGAATAAAAGAGAATACAACAGAATAAAAGAGAATACAACAGAATAAAAGAGAATACAACAGAATACAACAGAATAAAAGAGAATACAACAGAATACAACAGAATAAAAGAGAATACAACAGAATACAACAGAATAAAAGAGAATACAACAGAATAAAAGAGAATACAAAAGAATAAAAGAGAATACAACAGAATAAAAGAGAATACAACAGAATACAACAGAATAAAAGAGAATACAACAGAATAAAAGAGAATACAACAGAATAAAAGAGAATACAAATAGAATACACAAGAATACAACAGAATAAAAGATAATACAACAGAATACAACAGAATAAAAGAGAATACAACAGAATACAACAGAATAAAAGAGAATACAACAGAATAAAAGAGAATACAACAGAATACAACAGAATACAACAGAATAAAAGAGAATACAACAGAATAAAAGAGAATACAACAGAATACAACAGAATAAAAGAGAATACAACAGAATACAACAGAATAAAAGAGAATACAACAGAATACAACAGAATAAAAGAGAATACAACAGAATACAACAGAATAAAAGAGAATACAACAGAATAAAATAGAATACAACAGAATAAAAGAGAATACAACAGAATAAAAGAGAATACAACAGAATAAAAGAGAATACAACAGAATAAAAGAGAATACAACAGAATACAACAGAATAAAAGAGAATACAACAGAATACAACAGAATAAAAGAGAATACAACAGAATACAACAGAATACAACAGAATAAAAGAGAATACAACAGAATACAACAGAATAAAAGATAATACAACAGAATACAACAGAATAAAAGAGAATACAACAGAATACAACAGAATAAAAGAGAATACAACAGAATACAACAGAATAAAAGAGAATACAACAGAATAAAAGAGAATACAACAGAATAAAAGAGAATACAACAGAATACAACAGAATAAAAGAGAATACAACAGAATACAACAGAATAAAAGAGAATACAACAGAATACAACAGAATAAAAGAGAATACAACAGAATAAAAGAGAATACCACATAATAAGAGAATACAACAGAATAAAAGAGAATACAACAGAATACAACAGAATAAAAGAGAATACAACAGAATACAACAGAATACAACAGAATAAAAGAGAATACAACAGAATACAACAGAATAAAAGAGAATACAACAGAATACAACATAATACAACAGAATAAAAGAGAATACAACAGAATACAACAGAATAAAAGAGAATACAACAGAATACAACAGAATAAAAGAGAATACAACAGAATACAACAGAATAAAAGAGAATACAACAGAATACAACAGAATAAAAGAGAATACAACAGAATAAAAGAGAATACAACAGAATACAAAAGAATAAAAGAGAATAAAAGAGAATACAACAGAATAAAAGAGAATACAACAGAATAAAAGAGAATACAACAGAATAAAAGAGAATACAACAGAATACAACAGAATAAAAGAGAATACAACAGAATACAACAGAATAAAAGAGAATACAACAGAATACAACAGAATACAACAGAATAAAAGAGAATACAACAGAATACAACAGAATAAAAGAGAATACAACAGAATACAACAGAATAAAAGATAATACAACAGAATACAACAGAATAAAAGAGAATACAACAGAATACAACAGAATAAAAGAGAATACAACAGAATACAACAGAATAAAAGAGAATACAACAGAATAAAAGAGAATACAACAGAATACAACAGAATAAAAGAGAATACAACAGAATACAACAGAATAAAAGAGAATACAACAGAATACAACAGAATAAAAGAGAATACAACAGAATACAACAGAATAAAAGAGAATACAACAGAATACAACAGAATAAAAGAGAATACAACAGAATACAACAGAATAAAAGAGAATACAACAGAATACAACAGAATAAAAGAGAATACAACAGAATACAACAGAATAAAAGAGAATACAACATAATACAACAGAATAAAAGAGAATACAACAGAATAAAAGAGAATAAAAGAGAATAAAAGAGAATACAACAGAATAAAAGAGAATACAACAGAATACAACAGAATAAAAGAGAATACAACAGAATACAACAGAATAAAAGAGAATACAACAGAATAAAAGAGAATACAACAGAATACAACAGAATACAACAGAATAAAAGAGAATACAACAGAATAAAAGAGAATACAACAGAATACAACAGAATAAAAGAGAATACAACAGAATACAACAGAATAAAAGAGAATACAACAGAATACAACAGAATAAAAGAGAATACAACAGAATAAAAGAGAATACAACATAATACAAAAGAATAAAACAGAATAAAAGAGAATACAACAGACTACAACAGAATAAAAGAGAATACAACAGAAAACAACAGAATAAAAGAGAATACAAAAGAAGAAAACAGAATACAAGAGAATACAACAGAATACAAATAGAATAAAAGAGAATACAACAGAATACAACAGAATAAAAGAGAATACAAATAGAATACAACAGAATACAACAGAATACAACAGAATAAAAAAGAATCAAACAGAATACAACACTATAAAATATAATAAAAGAGAATACAACAGAATAAAAGAGAATACAACAGAATACAACAGAATAAAAGAGAATACAACAGAATACAACAGAATAAAAGAGAATACAACAGAATACAACAGAATAAAAGAGAATAAAAGAGAATACAACAGAATAAAAGAAAATAAAAAATAATACAACAGAATAAAAGATAATGAATCAGAATAAAACAGTATAAAAGAGAATACAACAGAATACAACAGAATAAAAGAGAATACAACAGAATACAACAGAATAAAAGAGAGTACAACAGAATAAAAGAGAATGCAACAGAATACAACAGAATAAAAGAGAATACAACAGAATACAACAGAATAAAAGAGAATACAACAGAATACAACAGAATAAGAGAATAAAAGAGAATACAACAGAATAAAAGAGAATACAACAGAATAAAAGAGAATACAACAGAATACAACAGAATAAAAGATAATACAACAGAATACAACAGAATAAAAGAGAATACAACAGAATAAAAGAGAATACAACAGAATAAAAGAGAATACAACAGAATACAACAGAATAAAAGAGAATACAACAGAATAAAAGAGAATACAACAGAATACAACAGAATAAAAGAGAATACAACAGAATACAACAGAATAAAAGAGAATACAACAGAATACAACAGAATAAAAGAGAATACAACAGAATAAAAGAGAATACAACAGAATAAAAGAGAATACAACAGAATACAACAGAATAAAAGAGAATACAACAGAATACAACAGAATAAAAGAGAATACAACAGAATACAACAGAATACAACAGAATAAAAGAGAATACAACAGAATAAAAGAGAATACAAAAGAATAAAAGAGAATACAACAGAATAAAAGAGAATACAACAGAATACAACAGAATACAAATAGAATAAAAGAATACAACAGAATACAACAGAATAAAAGAGAATACAACAGAATACAACAGAATAAAAGAGAATACAACAGAATACAACAGAATAAAAGAGAATACAACAGAATAAAAGAGAATACAACAGAATACAACAGAATACAACAGAATAAAAGAGAATACAACAGAATAAAAGAGAATACAACAGAATACAACAGAATAAAAGAGAATACAACAGAATACAACAGAATAAAAGAGAATACAACAGAATACAACAGAATAAAAGAGAATACAACAGAATACAACAGAATAAAAGAGAATAAAACAGAATACAACAGAATAAAAGAGAATACAACAGAATACAACAGAATAAAAGAGAATACAACAGAATACAACAGAATAAAAGAGAATACAACAGAATAAAAGAGAATACAACAGAATACAACAGAATAAAAGAGAATACAACAGAATACAACAGAATAAAAGAGAATACAACAGAATAAAAGAGAATACAACAGAATACAACAGAATAAAAGAGAATACAACAGAATACAACAGAATAAAATAATACAACAGAATACAACAGAATAAAAGAGAATACAACAGAATACAACAGAATAAAAGAGAATACAACAGAATACACCAGAATAAAAGAGAATTCAACAGAATAAAAAGAGAATACAACAGAATACAACAGAATAAAAGAGAATACAACAGAATACAACAGAATAAAAGAGAATACAAGAGAATACAACAGAATAAAAGAGAATACAACAGAATAAAACAGAATAAAAGAGAATACAACAGAATAAAAAGAGAATACAACAGAATACAACAGAATAAAAGAGAATACAACAGAATACAACAGAATAAAAGAGAATACAACAGAATACAACAGAATAAATGAGAATACAACAGAATACAACAGAATAAAAGAATACAACAGAATAAAAGAGAATACAACAGAATACAACAGAATAAAAAGAGAATACAACAGAATAAAAGAGAATACAACAGAATACAACAGAATAAAAGAGAATACAACAGAATACAAATAGAATAAAAGAGAATACAACAGAATACAACAGAATAAAAGAGAATACAACAGAATACAACAGAATAAAAGAGAATACAACAGAATACAAATAGAATAAAAGAATACAACAGAATAAAAGAGAATACAACTGAATAAAACTGATTAAAAGATAATACAACAGAATACAACAGAATAATAGAGAATAAAACATAATAAAATTTAATAAAACAGAATAAAAGAGAATACAACAGAATAAAAGAGAATACAACAGAATACAACAGAATAAAAGAGAATACAACAGAATACAACAGAATAAAAGAGAATACAACAGAATAAAAGAGAATACAACAGAATACAACAGAATAAAAGAGAATACAACAGAATACAACAGAATAAAAGAGAATACAACAGAATACAACAGAATAAAAGAGAATACAACAGAATACAACAGAATAAAAGAGAATACAACAGAATACAACAGAATAAAAGAGAATACAACAGAATACAACAGAATAAAAGAGAATACAACAGAATAAAAGAGAATACAACAGAATACAACAGAATAAAAGAGAATACAACCGAATAAAAGAGAATACAACAGAATAAAAGAGAATACAACAGAATACAACAGAATAAAAGAGAATACAAATAGAATACAACAGAATAAAAAAGAATACAACAGAATACAACAGAATAAAAGATAATACAACAGAATACAACAGAATAAAAGAGAATACAACAGAATACAACAGAATAAAAGAGAATACAACAGAATACAACAGAATAAAAGAGAATACAACAGAATACAACAGAATAAAAGAGAATACAACAGAATAAAAGAGAATACAACAGAATACAACAGAATAAAAGAGAATACAACAGAATACAACAGAATAAAAGAGAATACAACAGAATACAACAGAATAAAAGAGAATACAACAGAATACAACAGAATAAAAGAGAATACAACAGAATACAACAGAATAAAAGAGAATACAACAGAATAAAAGAGAATACAAAAGAATACAACAGAATAAAAGAGAATACAACAGAATACAACAGAATAAAAGAGAATACAACAGAATACAACAGAATAAAAGAGAATACAACAGAATACAACAGAATAAAAGAGAATACAACAGAATAAAAGAGAATACAACAGAATAAAAGAGAATACAACAGAATACAACAGAATAAAAGAGAATACAACAGAATACAACAGAATAAGAGAATACAACAGAATACAACAGAATAAAAGAGAATACAACAGAATACAACAGAATAAAAGAGAATACAACAGAATACAACAGAATAAAAGAGAATACAACAGAATACAACAGAATAAAAGAGAATACAACAGAATAAAAGAGAATACAACAGAATACAACAGAATAAAAGAGAATACAACAGAATACAACAGAATAAAAGAGAATACAACAGAATAAAAGAGAATACAACAGAATAAAAGAGAATACAACAGAATAAAAGAGAATACAACAGAATACAACAGAATAAAAGAGAATACAACAGAATACAACAGAATAAAAGAGAATACAACAGAATACAACAGAATAAAAGAGAATACAACAGAATACAACAGAATAAAAGAGAATACAACAGAATACAACAGAATAAAAGAGAATACAACAGAATACAACAGAATAAAAGAGAATACAACAGAATAAAAGAGAATACAACAGAATACAACAGAATAAAAGAGAATACAACAGAATACAACAGAATAAAAGAGAATACAACAGAATACAACAGAATAAAAGAGAATACAACAGAATAAAAGAGAATACAACAGAATAAAATAGAATACAACAGAATACAACAGAATACAACAGAATAAAAGAGAATACAACAGAATACAACAGAATAAAAGAGAATACAACAGAATAAAGAATACAGAATACAACTGAATAAAAGAGAATACAACAGAATAAAAGAGAATACAACAGAATACAACAGAATAAAAGAGAATACAACAGAATACAACAGAATAAAAGAGAATACAACAGAATACAACAGAATAAAAGAGAATACAACAGAATACAACAGAATAAAAGAGAATACAACAGAAAACAAACAGAATAAGAGAATACAACAGAATACAACAGAATAAAAGAGAATACAACAGAATACAACAGAATAAAAGAGAATAGAACAGAATACAACAGAATAAAAGAGAATACAACAGAATAAAAGAGAATACAACAGAATACAACAGAATAAAAGAGAATACAACAGAATAAAAGAGAATACAACAGAATACAACAGAATAAAAGAGAATACAACAGAATACAACAGAATAAAAAAGAGAATACAACAGAATACAACAGAATAAGAGAATACAACAGAATACAACAGAATAAAAGAGAATAGAACAGAATAAAAGAGAATACAAATAGAATAAAAAGAGAATACAACAGAATACAACAGAATAAAAGAGAATACAACAGAATAAAAGAGAATACAACAGAATACAACAGAATAAAAGAGAATACAACAGAATACAACAGAATAAAAGAGAATACAACAGAATACAACAGAATAAAAGAGAATACAACAGAATACAACAGAATAAAAGAGAATACAACAGAATAAAAGAGAATACAACAGAATACAACAGAATAAAAGAGAATACAACAGAATACAACAGAATAAAAGAGAATACAACAGAATAAAAGAGAATACAACAGAATACAACAGAATAAAAGAGAATACAACAGAATACAACAGAATAAAAGAGAATACAACAGAATACAACAGAATAAAAGAATACAACAGAATAACCGAGAATACAACAGAATACAACAGAATCAAATATAATCCAACAGAATACAACAGAATAAAAGAGAATACTTCAGAATACAACAGAATAAAAGAGAATACAACAGAATACAACAGAATAAAAGAGAATACAACAGAATACAACAGAATAAAAGAGAATACAACAGAATACAACAGAATAAAAGAGAATACAACAGAATACAACAGAATAAAAGAGAATACAACAGAATAAAAGAAAATACAACAGAATACAACAGAATAAAAGATAATACAACAGAATACAACAGAATAAAAGAGAATACAACAGAATAAAAGAGAATACAACAGAATAAAAGAGAATACAACAGAATAAAAGAGAATACAACAGAATAAAAGAGAATACAACAGAATACAACAGAATAAAAGAGAATACAACAGAATACAACAGAATAAAAGAGAATACAACAGAATACAACAGAATAAAAGAGAATACAACAGAATACAACAGAATAAAAGAGAATACAACAGAATACAACAGAATAAAAGAGAATACAACAGAATACAACAGAATAAAAGAGAATACAACAGAATACAACAGAATAAAAGAGAATACAACAGAATACAACAGAATAAAAGAGAATACAACAGAATAAAAGAGAATACAACAGAATACAACAGAATAAAAGAGAATACAAAATAATACAACAGAATACAACAGAATAAAAGAGAATACAACAGAATAAAAGAGAATACAACAGAATACAACAGAATAAAAGAGAATACAACAGAATAAAAGAGAATACAACAGAATACAACAGAATAAAAGAGAATACAACAGAATAAAAGAGAATACAACAGAATACAACAGAATAAAAGATAATACAACAGAATACAACAGAATAAAAGAGAATACAACAGAATACAACAGAATAAAAGAGAATACAACAGAATACAACAGAATAAAAGAGAATACAACAGAATAAAAGAGAATACAACAGAATACAACAGAATAAAAGAGAATACAACAGAATACAACAGAATAAAAGAGAATACAACAGAATACAACAGAATAAAAGAGAATACAACAGAATAAAAGAGAATACAACAGAATACAACAGAATAAAAGAGAATACAACAGAATACAACAGAATACAACAGAATAAAAGAGAATACAACAGAATACAACAGAATAAAAGAGAATACAACAGAATACAACAGAATAAAAGAGAATACAACAGAATACAACAGAATAAAAGAGAATACAACAGAATAAAAGAGAATACAAATGAATACAACAGAATACAACAGAATAAAAGAGAATACAACAGAATAAAAGAGAATACAACAGAATACAACAGAATAAAAGAGAATACAACAGAATACAACAGAATAAAAGAGAATACAACAGAATACAACAGAATAAAAGAGAATACAACAGAATACAACAGAATAAAAGAGAATACAACAGAATACAACAGAATACAACAGAATAAAAGAGAATACAACAGAATACAACAGAATAAAAGAGAATACAACAGAATACAACAGAATAAAAGAGAATACAACAGAATACAACAGAATAAAAGAGAATACAACAGAATACAACAGAATAAAAGAGAATACAACAGAATACAACAGAATAAAAGAGAATACAACAGAATACAGAATAGAAAAAGAGAATACAACAGAATACAACAGAATAAAAGAGAATACAACAGAATACAACAGAATAAAAGAGAATACAACAGAATACAACAGAATAAAAGAGAATACAACAGAATAAAAGAGAATACAACAGAATACAACAGAATAAAAGAGAATACAACAGAATACAACAGAATAAAAGAGAATACAACAGAATACAACAGAATAAAAGAGAATACAACAGAATACAACAGAATAAAAGATAATACAACAGAATAAAAGAGAATACAACAGAATGCAACAGAATAAAAGAGAATACAACAGAATACAACAGAATAAAAGAGAATACAACAGAATACAGCAGAATACAACAGAATAAAAGAGAATGCAACAGAATACAACAGAATAAAAGAGAATACAACAGAATACAACAGAATAAAAGAGAATACAACAGAATACAACAGAATAAAAGAGAATACAACAGAATACAACAGAATAAAAGAATACAACAGAATACAACAGAATAAAAGAGAATACAACAGAATACAACAGAATAAAAGAGAATACAACAGAATACAACAGAATAAAAGAGAATACAACAGAATACAACAGAATAAAAGAGAATACAACAGAATAAAAGAGAATACAACAGAATACAACAGAATAAAACAGAATAAAAGAGAATACAACAGAATAAAAGAGAATACAACAGAATACAACAGAATAAAAGAGAATACAACAGAATACAACAGAATACAACAGAATAAAAGAGAATACAACAGAATACAACAGAATAAAAGAGAATACAACAGAATACAACAGAATAAAAGAGAATACAACAGAATACAACAGAATAAAAGAGAATACAACAGAATACAACAGAATAAAAGAGAATACAACAGAATACAACAGAATAAAAGAGAATACAACAGAATAAAAGAGAATACAACAGAATACAACAGAATAAAAGAGAATACAACAGAATACAACAGAATAAAAGAGAATACAACAGAATACAACAGAATAAAAGAGAATACAACAGAATACAACAGAATAAAAGAGAATACAACAGAATACAACAGAATAAAAGAGAATACAACAGAATACAAATAGAATAAGAATACAACAGAATAAAAGAGAATACAACAGAATAAAAGAGAATACAACAGAATACAACAGAATAAAAGAGAATACAACAGAATACAACAGAATAAAAGAGAATAAAAGAGAATACAACAGAATACAACAGAATAAAAGAGAATACAACAGAATACAACAGAATAAAAGAGAATACAACAGAATACAACAGAATAAAAGAGAATACAACAGAATACAACAGAATAAAGAGAATACAACAGAATACAACAGAATAAAAGAGAATACAACAGAATAAAAGAGAATACAACAGAATAAAAGAGAATACAACAGAATACAACAGAATAAAAGAGAATACAACAGAATACAACAGAATAAAAGAGAATACAACAGAATACAACAGAATAAAAGAGAATACAACAGAATACAACAGAATAAAAGAGAATACAACAGAATACAACAGAATACAACAGAATAAAAGAGAATACAACAGAATACAACAGAATAAAAGAGAATACAACAGAATACAACAGAATACAACAGAATAAAAGAGAATACAACAGAATACAACAGAATAAAAGAGAATACAACAGAATACAACAGAATAAAAGAGAATACAACAGAATACAACAGAATAAAAGAGAATACAACAGAATACAACAGAATACAACAGAATAAAAGAGAATACAACAGAATAAAGAATACAACAGAATACAACAGAATAAAAGAGAATACAACAGAATACAACAGAATAAAAGAGAATACAACAGAATACAACAGAATAAAAGAGAATACAACAGAATACAACAGAATAAAAGAGAATACAACAGAATACAACAGAATAAAAGAGAATACAACAGAATACAACAGAATAAAAGAGAATACAACAGAATACAACAGAATAAAAGAGAATACAACAGAATACAACAGAATAAAAGAGAATACAACAGAATACAACAGAATAAAAGAGAATACAACAGAATACAACAGAATAAAAGAGAATACAACAGAATACAACAGAATAAAAGAGAATACAACAGAATACAACAGAATAAAAGAGAATACAACAGAATACAACAGAATAAAAGAGAATACAACAGAATACAACAGAATAAAAGAGAATACAACAGAATAAAAGAGAATACAACAGAATAAAAGAGAATACAACAGAATACAACAGAATAAAAGAGAATACAACAGAATAAAAGAGAATACAACAGAATACAACAGAATAAAAGAGAATACAACAGAATAAAAGAGAATACAACAGAATAAAAGAGAATACAACAGAATACAACAGAATAAAAGAGAATACAACAGAATACAACAGAATAAAAGAGAGAATACAACAGAATACAACAGAATAAAAGAGAATACAACAGAATACAACAGAATAAAAGAGAATACAACAGAATACAACAGAATAAAAGAGAATACAACAGAATACAACAAAATAAGAGAATACAACAGAATACAACAGAATAAAAGAGAATACAACAGAATACAACAGAATAAAAGAGAATACAACAGAATACAACAGAATAAAAGAGAATACAACAGAATACAACAGAATAAAAGAGAATACAACAGAATACAACAGAATAAAAGAGAATACAACAGAATAAAATAGAATACAACAGAATAAAAGAGAATACAACAGAATAAAAGAGAATACAACAGAATACAACAGAATAAAAGAGAATACAACAGAATACAACAGAATAAAAGAGAATACAACAGAATAAAAGAGAATACAACAGAATACAACAGAATACAACAGAATAAAAGAGAATACAACAGAATAAAAGAGAATACAACAGAATACAACAGAATAAAAGAGAATACAACAGAATACAACAGAATAAAAGAGAATACAACAGAATACAACAGAATAAAAGAGAATACAACAGAATACAACAGAATAAAAGAGAATACAACAGAATACAACAGAATAAAAGAGAATACAACAGAATACAACAGAATAAAAGAGAATACAACAGAATAAAAGAGAATACAACAGAATACAACAGAATAAAAGAGAATACAACAGAATACAACAGAATAAAAGAGAATACAACAGAATACAACAGAATAAGAGAATACAACAGAATACAACAGAATAAAAGAGAATACAACAGAATACAACAGAATAAAAGAGAATACAACAGAATACAACAGAATAAAAGAGAATACAACAGAATACAACAGAATAAAAGAGAATACAACAGAATACAACAGAATAAAAGAGAATACAACAGAATACAACAGAATAAAAGAGAATACAACAGAATACAACAGAATAAAAGAGAATACAACAGAATACAACAGAATAAAAGAGAATACAACAGAATAAAAGAGAATACAACAGAATACAACAGAATAAAAGAGAATACAACAGAATACAACAGAATAAAAGAGAATACAACAGAATACAACAGAATAAAAGAGAATACAACAGAATACAACAGAATAAAAGAGAATACAACAGAATAAAAGAGAATACAACAGAATACAACAGAATAAAAGAGAATACAACAGAATACAACAGAATAAAAGAGAATACAACAGAATACAACAGAATAAAAGAGAATACAACAGAATACAACAGAATAAAAGATAATACAACAGAATACAACAGAATAAAAGAGAATACAACAGAATACAACAGAATAAAAGAGAATACAACAGAATACAACAGAATAAAAGAGAATACAACAGAATAAAAGAGAATACAACAGAATACAACAGAATAAAAGAGAATACAACAGAATAAAAGAGAATACAACAGAATAAAAGAGAATACAACAGAATACAACAGAATACAACAGAATAAAAGAGAATACAACAGAATACAACAGAATAAAAGAGAATACAACAGAATACAACAGAATAAAAGAGAATACAACAGAATACAACAGAATAAAAGAGAATACAACAGAATACAACAGAATAAAAGAGAATACAACAGAATACAACAGAATAAAAGAGAATACAACAGAATACAACAGAATAAAAGATAATACAACAGAATACAACAGAATAAAAGATAATACAACAGAATAAAAGAGAATACAACAGAATACAACAGAATAAAAGAGAATACAACAGAATAAAAGAGAATACAACAGAATAAAAGAGAATACAACAGAATAAAAGAGAATACAACAGAATACAACAGAATAAAAGAGAATACAACAGAATACAACAGAATAAAAGAGAATACAACAGAATACAACAGAATAAAAGATAATACAACAGAATACAACAGAATAAAAGAGAATACCTACAACAGAATACAACAGAATAAAAGAGAATACAACAGAATACAACAGAATACAACAGAATAAAAGAGAATACAACAGAATACAACAGAATAAAAGATAATACAACAGAATACAACAGAATAAAAGAGAATACAACAGAATAAAAGAGAATACAACAGAATACAACAGAATAAAAGAGAATACAACAGAATAAAAGAGAATACAACAGAATACAACAGAATAAAAGAGAATACAACAGAATAAAAGAGAATACAACAGAATACAACAGAATAAAAGATAATACAACAGAATACAACAGAATAAAAGAGAATACAACAGAATACAACAGAATAAAAGATAATACAACAGAATACAACAGAATAAAAGAGAATACAACAGAATAAAAGAGAATACAACAGAATACAACAGAATAAAAGAGAATACAACAGAATACAACAGAATAAAAGATAATACAACAGAATACAACAGAATAAAAGAGAATACAACAGAATACAACAGAATAAAAGAGAATACAACATAATACAACAGAATAAAAGAGAATACAACAGAATACAACAGAATAAAAGATAATACAACAGAATACAACAGAATAAAAGATAATACAACAGAATACAACAGAATAAAAGAGAATACAACAGAATACAACAGAATAAAAGATAATACAACAGAATAGAACAGAATAAAAGAGAATACAACAGAATACAACAGAATAAAAGAGAATACAACAGAATACAACAGAATAAAAGAGAATACAACAGAATAAAAGAGAATACAACAGAATACAACAGAATAAAAGAGAATACAACAGAATAAAAGAGAATACAACAGAATAAAAGATAATACAACAGAATAAAAGATAATACAACAGAATACAACAGAATAAAAGAGAATACAACAGAATACAACAGAATAAAAGAGTCCAGCACGTGATCTGGCCGTGGTGAACACATATCACGAGTCCAGCACATGATCAGGCCGTGGTGAATCCATATCACGAGTCTAGCACATGATCAGGCTGTGGTGAACACATATCACGAGTCTAGCACATGATCAGGCTGTGGTGAACACATATCACGAGTCCAGCACATGATCAGGCCATGGTGAACACATATCACGAGTCCAGCACATGATCAGGCCGTGGTGAACACATATCACGAGTCCAGCACATGATCAGGCCATGGTGAACACATATCACGAGTCCAGCACATGATCAGGCTGTGGTGAACACATATCACGAGTCCAGCACATGATCAGGCTGTGGTGAACACATATCACGAGTCCAGCACATGATCAGGCTGTGGTGAACACATATCACGAGTCCAGCACATGATCAGGCTGTGGTGAACACATATCACGAGTCCAGCACATGATCAGGCCGTGGTGAACACATATCACGAGTCCAGCACATGATCAGGCTGTGGTGAACACATATCACGAGTCCAGCACATGATCAGGCCGTGGTGAACACATATCACGAGTCCAGCACATGATCAGGCCGTGGTGAACACATCACGAGTCCAGCACATGATCAGGCCATGGTGAACTCATACCACGAGTCTAGCACATGATCGGGCCATGGTGAATCCATATCACGAGTCTAGTACATGATCGGGCCATGGTGAATCCATATCACGAGTCTAGTACATGATCAGGCCTTGGTGAATACATATCATGAGTCTAGCACATGATCAGGCCGTGGTAATTACGAATTACACCTACTCCCATTAGCCCCCCCCCATTACCGTTAACCCCCGCCCCTTTTAATTATCAGCACGCAATTTACTGACCCTATTTACCCCTTATTCGCCACCGAACATGACCTAATTACGAATTCCACCTACTCCCAATGGCCCCCCCCCCATTACCATTAACCCCCGCCCTTTTTAATTATCACCACGCAATTTACTGACCCCATTTACCCATCATTCGACACCGAACATGACCTATTTTCGAGTTTCACTTGCACCCATTGGGCCCCACCCATTACCATAAATCCCCGCCCCCTTTAATTATCACCACGCAATTTACTGACCCCATTTACCCATTATTCGACACCGAACATGACCTAATTATGAATTCCACATACTCCCATTAGCCCCCCCATTACCATTAACCCCCGCCCCCTTTAATTATCACCACGCAATTTACTGTTCCCATTTACCCATTATTCGACACCGAACATGACCAAATTACGAATTCCACCTACTCCCATTAGCCCCCCCCCATTACCATTCACCCCCGCCCCCTCTGATTATCACCACGCAATTTACTGGCCCCATTTACCCAGTATTTGACACCTCACATGACCTATTTTCGAGTTTCACCTACTCCCATTAGCCCCCCCCCCCAAATTACCATTAACCCCCGCCCCCTTTAATTATCACCACGCAATTTATTGACCCCATTTACCCATCATTCGACACCGAACATCACCTAATTACGAAATCCACCTACTCCCATTAACCCCCGCCCCCTCTCATTATCACCACGCAATTTAATGACCCCATTATTCCAGTATTTGACACCTCACATGATCCATTTTCGAGTTTCACCTACACCCATTAGCCCCCCCTCCATTACCGTTAGCCCCCGCCCCCTTTAATTATCACCACGCAATTTACTGACCCCATTTACCCATTTTTCGACATCGAACATGACCAAATTACGAATTCCATCTACACCCAATGGCACCCCCCCCCCATTACCATTCACCCCCGCCCCCTCTGATTATCACCACGCAATTTACTGACCCCATTTACCCAGTATTTGACACCTCACATGACCTATTTTCGAGTTTCACCTACTCACATTAGCCCCCCCCCCCCCAATTACCATTAACCCCCGCCCCCTTTAATTATCACCACGCAATTTACTGACCCCATTATTCCAGTATTTGACACCTCACATGATCCATTTTTGAGTTTCACCTACACCCATTAGCCCCCCCTCCATTACCGTTAGCCCCCGCCCCCTTTAATTATCACCACGCAATTTACTGACCCCATTTACCCATTCTTCGACATCGAACATGACCTAATTACGAATTCCACCTACTCCCATTAGCCTTCCACGCCCGTGCACACGTGGGTACATGAGACTAGTGCAGGAAAGATCTATTTTAGCCGTGAAAACGAAAACTATGTTACGGGCTAAGTATCTGCCCCAAGCCCGCCATGAAAAATATATATCCTTATTTTCTCACAAAGGAAGACACTTAAGATCACGCCCGTACGCCCACGTCAGCCTTCCACGTCAGGGGCTTCCACATGCCGGGCAAGCCATCCATCACGGACATCAGATCGTGGTATGGCTTCGTAAACCAGCTCGCCCCCTTCCTCGCCACCGCCGATCATGAACGCCTTCCGGAGTTACTGAAGAAACCAAAAGTAAGACACGTGTACTGGGACTACCAGCTTCAGTAGAAATTCCGCCAAGCCAAGGATACTATATGCCAGCTCGCCAAGGACGGTCTTACTTATTACGATAAAACCCGCCCCACCGCTGCCATCACCGACTGGAGCCGAGAGGGCATCGGATTCGTCATCCTCCAGCAGTACTGCAGTTGTGCATCGGCCTCCGCCCCATACTGCTGTAAGGGCGGGTGGCACCTGGCCCTGTGCGGCAGCCGGCACCTCACCACCGCCGAGGCTGGATACGCAGCTGTGGAAGGGGAGGCTCTGGCGGTGGCGTGGTGCCTCCAAAAGGCGAGGTTGTTCCTGCTGGGATGCCCAAACCTCACCATCGTGACCGACCACCGCCCCCTTGTGAAGCTCCTAGGAGACAGCTCTGACGAGCGTTGTCAACCCCAGGCTCTTCAGGCTCAAGGAACGAACACTACAGTTCCGATTCCAAATCAAATACCTCCCTGGGAAGAGCAACACCGCCGCCGACTTTCTGTCCCGCTACCCAGCTCTCAGGGCACCCCCGACAACAGCGGACCTCGACTCGGACGAGGATATCATCGGGGCAGTCGCCGCCGCAGTCGTAGCCTGCACCGATCGGGAGGGACGCGTGGTGGACGAAGAGGAGGTCAAGCGGAAGGCCGCCGACGACCCGACGTACCAGATGTTAGTCGCCAAGGTCATGGCGGGTGACTGGCACCAGCATAAAGCACAAGAAGTGGCATCCCTGCGTCCCTTCTATGGGGTGAGGGACAGGCTGGCAGTGATGCACGACGTAGTGACATACATGTTTGACCAGGGGTACGTGCGCCTCGTCATCCCCGAAGCTCTCCGACAGCAGGTAGCAGCAAACCTACACGCCAGCCACCAGGGCCTCGGTTCCATGCTGCGGAGGGCGAGGCAGTGTGTATACTGGCCGGGGATTGAGGGGGACCTGCGGCACCACCGCTCCGCATGCACAGAATGCGAAACACGCGCCCCATCGCAGCCCGCAGAAACGCTGGCGATGACGCCGCCCCCTGAGTACCCGTTCCAGCAGACGGTGGCCGACATGTTCCAGCACGAAGGACACATGTACATGGCCTACGCCGACAGGCTTGCCGGCTGGCTGGAAATAGCTCACTTCCCACACGGGAGCACACACGCCCTGCGTTTCCTTAGCCGGACATCTTACACTCACCAAGAAGCAGCAGACTGTCACACCAGCCAGTCAGGGGCAGGAGAGCCTTCTTGAGGAAGTGCCGGGCAGTGCCACCGCTCTGAAAAACCAACATTACAATGAGTGGATGAGCCCAGAACACTGCTGCTGCCCAGACTGACAACACAGTGCAGCCCGGCACACTACATGTGCTGCTATAAGCCACCTCAGGAGGAGGAGGAGGAGGTGGAGGACTGGTTCACAGAGTCATCACATTCTTCTTCCAAACAACAAAACTGTTTCCTCAAAAACTTTTCTTACAAATTTCTGGTTCTTATAATTCCAATCTAACACTGACAGGTGTAGCCAGAACACTCTTCTGACGACAAGGAAAAAAAGCTGCATGTCCCGGCCCCTGACCTGACCTGACCTGACCAAAGAAAAAGCCACCAAAAGCTGTCCACTCACTTCCTTCCTTTCTCTCTTCTTTCCTTCCTCTGGACACTCTGTTGACAGGAAAACAGTTAGGAAGAAAAAATAAAAGAAAATAAGAGTCAACACAACACACACACACACACACACACACACACACACACACACGAAGAGGAAGGCTGTGAAAGGCAGGCAGGCACTTGTGGTGCCCCGCAGGGCACTACATCTACCAACACAGATGCAGTAACACCTCCTGACCCAGTACGAGCACCACAAATAAACAAAGAAGAAGAAAGTGATGATGAACGGTAGAATTCATCTAATAACAAGAACAATTTGAAGAACACAGCACAGCGAGGCGACAGTGTGAAGAACAAACCATTATGGAAACACACAGGAAGTAAAAAGGGGCGTCTCAGGCCACCACATAGCTCTGCCGGAAACCACCCACTTCACCCAACGACAGCACCACGCTAAAGGACGAGAATCATGTAAACCCAAGCCATGTAGAATACTCAGGAATATTCACTCTTATGTACTTATGAGGATGTGACCATATCATAGAGTGCACCCTCAGTGCCTTATGTGTAAAGTCAATGGTTATGACGTAGTAACGACGTATAGTGACGTAGGCAACCGCCCATATAAGGGGGTTCCTGTTGGATGTACGAGATGTTTTCTGCCTGCGCCCGCACCCGCGAGGCGAACCTCTGTCAGTTATTGACTCACTCAGTAAACGGGAGCACACACGCCCTGCATTTCCTTAGCCAGACATCTTACATGGCACAGTGAACGGAAGTCTGGACCTACTAACTGACCACTCCTCCCCGGCCGTCACCAGCCTCCGCTCCAGAGAAGTGCGAGCTGGAGATGTCGCCAGCTGCCTTTAAGTCACGGAGGAGGTCCATGGAGTGCTGGCTGCTTCTGTGCAGGTGGCTGCCACAGGAGGCAGTGCAACACATCAGGCTCCAATGCGTCCCTGCCCTGCATTGGGCCATGGACGCACGCTTCACTATGGACCAGTGGAGCACCCTGACTCTACCAACGGCCTTGGACGCCATCGGCAAGCTCGTCCTTCGGCCATATACACAGGCAGTGCAGTGGGCAGAGTTCTTTGGAGCGAGGCAGGAGCAGGAGTGTGTCAGTGAGTACATAACCAAGTGCACACAGAAAGCGACAGACTGTGCCTTTAAGTGCCGACAGCGTAGCACAGATTTGTTGGAGTACTTGTCGCTTAGAAAGTTAATGGGAGTCCTCCGTGACGTGACACTGAGGCAACAAGTGTACCAGGCGTGTGACTCAATCGGCAGTGTCGACGCCCTGAGGGCCATGTGTTGTGCTCACGAGGCCGCCCGTCGCGAAGCCACAGGTGGTGGAGGCCCGGGGCGGGAGGCTGCTCGTGCGGCTGGCACCGCGCAAAGCGAGGAGACCGAGTGCGAGGAAGAGTAGCTGTAATTTGAACTGAGCTATAAGATTAACAGTATTTATAACTTGGTGGAATTGAGGTTTTAAATCTAATAATTGTAATTCAGCTTAAGAGTTGTAAAAAGTAAACTAACTCATGTAAACAATATTCTCATGAGTAAATACACTCATCATATATATAAGGAAAAAAGTGCCCACCACCTCAGACAATTTGGTGGAAGACACTTAAAAATCCCTCCCTGACACTTACCCTGACGGTGGTATACAATATACATATTAGCGACGTTTCACAGGAGGTTTAATACATTATGTTAGTATCTTAATACTAACTAACAGCTTACAGAATATTGAAAACTTCTGAAAAAAATGTGAAAAGTTTTATAACAGCCATTGTATTCTGGCAGAGACACAGGTCAGTCAGGTGTCATGTTAGGTCTTGTTCATTAGGTTAGGTTAGAATTAAATAACACTAAACTTCCTAGCGATCCGATCACACCTCGGACAATGTATTGCATCAGCGGCACACGTTAGGTTTTATGAGGTAATAATTCATGGGTAATATATATGACAACAATATTGCCCACCTAGCTGTGTGCTGGATAACCATTAACAGTACTACGCATTATTTACCAACTGATGCCGGGGCAGGTCGTGACGTGCAGGGCGGGGCGTCAGGGAGTGGACCTCCAGCATTAAAAAGTCATCCATTCAGCGCACGGTTTCTGTAAAATAGCAGCATCCCCATAATAAAGAGCATCATATACTGACCAAAGCAGGAATAAGTATTTCTATGTTCTTATGTAATGAAGTCATTTTCCCCCACAGCTTAGGTTACCAGTAGTGTAAGTTAAGGGTAGTAATTTCCTCTTATTTCTCTCTTTACTGTAAAATTTCCATGGCCCTTTCTTCCTTAAAGGTACATGAGAGAGAGAGAGAGACTGCGAGCTCCGGGGTGAAGAAAGGGAAGAGCCTGCGTGGAAAAGTACCCCCCTTGTAACCTAAACACGTCTGCTGGCTTGTCAAAACCAGGCTGGATGTGCTAGAAATGTTGTAATTACCACCACACCCCGCCCTAAACGCACACCCACTAAAGAGCTTGTGGTGATGATAAGCGAGGGTTGTTTTGGTAGGTGACAGCCCTGTGTGACCTGCTGTAGCCCTGGTCAGGTCAGCCTTGACGTGAGATTAACTTTAATTAACAAGAGTACTACATCACAGCGGTGCGAATATTCCCGAAGCCTCTGTACAGGGTCCTAGGGTCACATGGGTGTTATTCTATACATTTGCCGTCACGGCACGAATGGCTGGCATCACACTGATTCTGGCACCACACGAATCTATGCCACTGTGAACACTGCCTGGTAACATAACACTGTCTGTGGCACTGCATATTAAACACCCTGGCTGAGCCCACATCACAGGAGGGGGGTCACACCAGGTAGGTTAACAAGACACTGTAACACTGGGTAACTAATCTGTCTTGCATCACGTAACACCTGCTGAACATGGAACTGTCGGTGGCACTGTTAACACTGCATAACACCTGAGAGCCCACGTCACAGCCCGTCACCTTAACACAGTGACGTAACACAGCCAGTAACAGCCCTATCATGTGTCCAGGTAACAGAATACTACTAATGTCACAACGTGTAACACTCTCTGGGATCACGTAACACATTTAAACACTGCTGCTGCCACGTCACACACTCGTCCGTCACATGACGTAACTCTGTACTATGAAGGGGAGAAAACACTCACTGTAAAGCGATTAATCTCTTTTTTTCACCTTTAGAAGCAGAGCAGCAGCAGGGCCTGAAACCTCATCAACGGTAACATGATTTTGGGGGCGGTTGATGCTTGAGGTCAATGAGTCACATATTTGACAAGGCTTTCGTAGGCGTTGTGGGGGACATTTCCAGAGGTAGATAATGACCCTGGTGGTAGCTTGACCCTTCCTCTGTACCATGAACGTTAAAAGTCACTCACGGGAACACGATTCATCTCCTTTATGACCTCTTAAGAACAGCTGATACGGCGCGGGGTCAAAACTCGTCACCTATAAACACGTATTTGACAAGGCTTCCGTAGGCGTTGTAAGCATTTTCAGGGGTATTCAATGACCCTGGTGGTAGTTTGACCCTTCCTCTGTACCATGAACGTAAAAATACACTGTCTTACCGCCAAAAACACTGCAAACACCTCTCAAAACACGTCGTGAAGGAGGAACTGCGTGGACGATCAGGTGTGTTATGATTTTTTACCGCGCACCGATGCTAGATTATCGTACTCAGAGCCGCACATTTACCGGCTTCTGACCCATACCTGATGCCAAGAAGCCCCAATAATTAACCCTTTAAACAATAATCATATGTGAAGGCGGTTATTTGGGTGATAAAAGCAGTGTGGGGCTCAGAGATCGGCAGGTGTCCCGCACTGGACTCTCGTACTTGAGGTGAAAGTGTTATACTTTGGGTCCCTAGAAAAAAAAAAAAAAAAAAGCGGCCATGTCCTGCAAAAGGCAACTTAACGGGAAAGAAACGAGACGAGGAATCCATTTCTGGCCTCGGCATAACGCTACACTAAATATTAAGGGAGATATCGGCACGGAAAGCTAGCGTGAAATTCTCAAAAAAAACATGAAAATCAACTATATTTATGTTATTTGAAGCTATTTTCATGCAAACGGCGACTCATCTTGGGTAAAATAAGACGAGGAATCCATTTGTGGCCTCGGCATAACGCTGCACTCAATATTAAGGGAGATATCGCCCCGGAAATCTCGTGTGAAATTCCCCCCACCCAAAAATATGAAAATCAGGTATATTTATATTATTTTCATGTAAACGGTGACTTTTTTTTTTAATTTTGTTGTATTTCATAGTATTTTGTTGTATTTCATTGTATTTTTGTTGTATTTCATTGTCTTTCATTGTATTTTGTTGTATTTTGTTGTATTTCATTGTATTTCATTGTATTTTGTTGTATTTCATTGTATTTCATTGTATTTAATTGTATTTTCTTGTAATTTATTGTATTTTGTTGTATTTCATTTTATTTTGTTGTATTTTGTTGTATTTCTTTGTATTTTGTAGTATTTCATTGTATTTCATTGTATTTTGTTGTATTTCATTGTATTTTGTTGCATTTCATTGTATTTCATTTCATTTTGTTGTATTTTGCTGTATTTAATTGTATTTTGTTGTATTTCATTGTATTTCGTTGTATTTCATTGAATTTCATTGTATTTTGTTGTATTTTGTTGTATTTCATTGTGTTTCATTGTATTGTGTTGTATTTTGTTGTATTTCATTGTATTTTCTTGTATTTCATTGTATTTCATTGTATTTTGTTGTATTTCATTGCATTTTGTTGTATTTCATTGTAGTTTGGTGTATTTCATTGTATTTCATTGTAGTTTCATGTATTTCATTGTATTTCATTGTATTTTGTTGTATTTCATTGCATTTTGTTGTATATCATTGTAGTTTGGTGTATTTCATTGTATTTCATTGTAGTTTCATGTATTTCATTGTATTTTTTTTGTATTTTGTTGTATTTCATTGTATTTTGTTGTATTTTATTGTATTTCATTGTATTTTGTTGTATTTTGTTGTATTTCATTGTATTTCACTGTATTTTGTTGTATTCCATTGTATTTTGTTGTATTTTATTGTATTACATTGTATTTTGTTGTATTCTCTTGTGTTTCATTGTATTTTGTTGTATTTCGTTGTATTTCATTGTAATTCATTGTATTTTATTGTATTTCATTGTATTTTGTTGTATTTCATTGTATTTTGTTGTATTTCATTGTAATTCATTATATTTTGTTGTATTCCATTGTAGTTATTTCTATTTTGTTGTATTTAATTGTATTTAGTTGTATTTCATTGTATTTCATTGTATTTTGTTGTATTTCATTATATTTTGTTGTATTTCATTGTATTTTGTCCATTGTAGTTATTTCTATTTTGT
The DNA here is from genome assembly GCF_024679095.1 of Eriocheir sinensis. NCBI lineage: Eukaryota > Metazoa > Arthropoda > Malacostraca > Decapoda > Varunidae > Eriocheir > Eriocheir sinensis. The sequence goes on from NW_026111703.1 coordinate 251,695, forward strand.
TGTATTTAATTGTATTTAGTTGTATTTCATTGTATTTCATTGTATTTTGTTGTATTTCATTATATTTTGTTGTATTTCATTGTATTTTGTTGTATTGTATTGTATTTTGTTGTATTTTGTTGTATTTCATTGTATTTTCTTGTATTTCATTGTATTTTGTTGTATTTCATTGTATTTCATTGTATTTTGTTGTATTTCATTGTATTTCATTGTATTTTGTTGTATTTCATTGTGTTTTGTTGTATTTCATTGTATTTTGTTATATTTCATTGTATTTTGTTGTATTTCATTGTATTCTGTTGTATTTTATGGTATTCTGTTGTATTTTGTCTTTTTCTGTTGTATTTTGATGTATTCTGTTGTATTCTGTTGTATTTTAATGTATTATGTTGTCCTCTGTTGTATTTTACAGTATTCAGTTGTATTCTGTTGTATTTTAATGTTTTCTGTTGTATTCTGTTGTATTTTAATGTATTCTGTTGTATTCTGTTTTATTTTAATGTATTATGTTATTACCGTACATTAGCCTATTAACAACATCAACCTTTCTATCGTAGCCTATTAACACCATCAAACTATCTATCGTAGCCTATTAACACAGTGAACCCTTCTATCGTAGCCTGTTAAGACGTAACTTTCTACATTAGCCTATTGACAACATCAACCTTTCTACATTAGCCTATTAACAACATGAGCCTTTCTAGCATAGCATATTAACACCATGAACCTTTCAATCATTGTATTCTGTTGTATTTTGTTGTATTTATTAGTATTTCATTGGCTTTCACTGTATTCTGTCGCATTCTATTGTATTCTGCTGTATTTCATTCTATTCTGTTATATTTCATTGTATTCTATTGTATTTTATTGTATTCTGTTGTATTTTATTGTATTCTCCTGTATTTCACTGCATACTGTTGTATTTTATTGTTTTACGTTGTATTTCATTGTATTCTGTTGTATTTCATTGTATTCTGTTGTATTCTGTTGTATTTTATGGCATTCTGTTGTATTTTAATGTATTCTGTTGCATTCTGTTGTATTTTAATTTATTCTGTTGTCTTTTATTGTATTCTGTTGTATTTTCATGTATTATGTTGTCTTCTGTATTATTCTGTTGTATTTTATTGTATTCTGTTGTATTCTGTTGTATTTTAATTTATTCTATTGTATTCTGTTATATTTTAATGTATTATGTTGTCTTCTGTTGTATTCTGTTGTATTTTATTATATTCTGTTGTATTCTGTTGTATTTTAATGTATTCTGTTGAATTATGTTGTATTTTAGTGTATTATGGTATATAATAATGTAATCTGTTGTATTTTAATGTATTCTGTTGTATTCTGTTGTATTCTCTTGTATTCTATTGTATTCTGTTGTATTCTGTTATATTTTAATGTATTATGTTGTCTTCTGTTGTTTTCTGTTGTATTTTATTGTATTCTCTTGTATTCTGTTGTATTTTAATGTATTCTGTTGTTTTCTGTTGTATTTGAGTGAATTCTGTTGTATTCTGTTGTATTTTACTATATTCTGTAGTATTCTATTATATTTTAATGTATTCTCTTGTTGTATTTTGTTGTATTCTGTTGTATTTTAATGTATTCTGTTGTATTCTGTTTTATTTTATTGTATTCTCTTGTATTTTAATGTATTCTGTTGTTGTATTCTGTTGTATTCTCTTATATTTTATTTTATTCTGTTGTATTTTAATGCATTCTGTTGTATTCTGTTCCATTTTAATTTATTATGTTGCATTCTGTTGTATTTTAATGGGTTCTGTTGTATTCTGTTGCATTCGGTTGTATTCGGTTGTATTTTAATGTATTCTGATTTATTCTGTTGTATTCTGGTGCATTCTGTTGTATTTTATTATATTCTTTTGTATTTTAATGTATTCTGTTGTATTCTGTTATATTTTAATGTATTCTATATTATTTTATTGTATTCTGTTGTATTTTAATGTATTATGTTATTACCTTACAGTAGCCTATTAACAACATCAACCTTTCTATCGTAGCCTTTTAACACCATCAAACTATCTATCGTAGCCTATTAACACAATGAACCTTTCTATCGTAGCCTATTAACACCATGAAACTTTCTACATTAGCCTATTAACAACATCAACCTTTCTACATTAGCCTACATGAGCCTTTCTAGCATAGCATATTAACACCATTAACCTTTCAATCATTGTATTCTGTTGTATTTTGATGTATTTATTAGTATTTCATTATATTTTGTTGGATTTCGTTGTACTCTGTTGCATTTTATTCTATTCTGTTGTATTGCATTCTATTCTGTTATATTTCATTGTATTCTATTATATTTTACTGTATTCTGTTGTATTTTATTGTATTCTCCTGTATTTCACTGCATTCTGTTGTATTTTATTGTTTTACGTTGTATTTCATTGTATTCTGCTGTATTTCATTGTATTCTGTTCTATTCTTTAGTATTTTTGGGTATTCTGTTGTATTTTAATGTATTCTGTTGTATTATGTTGGATTTTAATGTATTCTCTTGTATTCTGTTGTATTATGTTGCATTTTAATGTATTATGTTGTCTTCTGTTGTATTCTGTTGTATTTTATTGTATTCTGTTGTATTCTGTTGTATTTTAATATATTCTGTTGTATTCTGCTGTATTCTCTTGTATTTTATTGTATTCTCTTGTATTATGTTGTATTTTAATGGATTCTGATGTATTCTGTTGTTTTCTCTAGTATTTTATTGTATTCTCTTGTATTCTGTTGTATTTTAATGTATTCTGTTGTTTTCTGATGTATTTTAATGTATTCTGTTGTATTTTATTGTATTTTACTGTATTCTGTTGTATTCTATTGTATTTTAATATATTCTGTTGTATTTTAATGTATTCTGTTGTATTTTAATGTATTCTGTTGCATTCTGTTTTATTTTATTGTATTCTGTTGTATTCTGTTGTATTTTAATGTATTTTCTTGTTGTATTCTGTTGTATTCTGCTGTATTTTATTGTATTCGGTTGTATTTTAATGTATTCTCTTGTATTCTGTTGTATTTTAATGTATTCTGTTGTATTTTAATTTATTCTGTTGTATTCTGTTGTGTTCGGTTTTATTCGGTTGTATTTTAATGTATAATCATGTATTCTTTTGTATTCTGTTGTATTCTGTTGTATTTTATTGTATTCTGTTGTATTTTAAGGTATTCTGTTGTATTCTGTTGTATTTTAATGTATTCTCTTGTATTTTAATGTATTATGTTATTACACTACATTAGCCTATTAACAACATCGATCTTTCTATCGTAGCCTATTAAAACGATCAAACTATCTATCGTAGCCTATTAACACTATGAACCTTTCTACATTAGCCTATTAACACCACGAAACTTTCTACATTAGCCTATTAACAACATCAACCTTTCTATATTAGCATATTAACAACATGAGGCTTTCTAGCATAGCCTATTAACACCATCAACCTTTCAATCATTGTATTCTGTTGTATTTTGTTGTATTTATTAGTATTTCATTGTATTTTGTTGTACTGCATTGTATTCTGTTGCATTTTATTCTATTCTGTTGTATTGCATTCTATTCTGTTATATTTCATTGTATTCTTTTTTATTTTATTGTATTCTGTTGTATTTTATTGTATTCTCCTGTATTTCACTGCATTCTGTTGTATTTTATTGTTTTACGTTGTATTGCATTGTATTCTGCTGTATTTCATTGTATTCTGTTGTATTCTGCTGTATTTTATGGTATTCTGTTGTATTTTAATGTGTTCTGTTGTATTCTGTTGTATTTTAATGTATTCTCTTGTATTTTGTTGAATTCCATTGTATTTTAATGTATTATGTTGTCTTCTGTTGTCTTCTGTTGTATTTTATTGTAGTCTGTTGTATTCTGTTCTATTTTAATATATTCTGTTCAATTATGTTGTATTTTAGTGTATTCTGTTGTATTTTAATGTAATCTCTTGTATTCTGTTGTATTTTAATGTATTCTGTTGTATTCTCTTGTATTTTATTGTATTCTCTTTTATTATGTTGTATTTTTATGGATTCTGATGTATTCTGTTGTTTTCTCTTGTATTTTATTGTATTCTCTTGTATTATGTTGTATTTTATTGTATTCTCTTGTATTCTGTTGTATTTTAATGTATTCTGTTGTTTTCTGATGTATTTTAATGTATTTTGTTGTATTCTATTTGTTCTGCTGTATTTTATTGTATTCGGTTGTATTTTAATGTATTCTCTTGTATTCTGTTGTATTTTAATGTATTCTGTTGTATTTTAATTTATTCTGTTGTATTCTGTTGTGTTCGGTTTTATTCGGTTGTATTTTAATGTATTCTCATGTATTCTTTTGTATTCTGTTGTATTATGTTGAATTTTATTGTATTCTGTTGTATTTTAATGTATTCTGTTGTATTCTGTTGTATTTTAATGTAATCTCTTGTATTCTGTTGTATTTTAAAGTATTCTGTTGCATTCTGTTGTATTCTCTTGTATTTTATTGTATTCTCTTGTATTATGTTGTATTTTAATGTATTCTGTTGTATTCTCTTGTATTTTAATGTATTATGTTATTACACTACATTAGCCTATTAACAACATCGATCTTTCTATCGTAGCCTATTAAAACCATCAAACTATCTATCGTAGCCTATTAACACAATGAACCTTTCTACATTAGCCTATTAACACCATGAAACTTTCTACATTAGCCTATTAACAACATCAACCTTCCTACATTAGCATATTAACAACATGAGCCTTTCTAGCATAGCCTATTAACACCATCAACCTTTCAATCATTGTATTCTGTTGTATTTATTAGTATTTCATGGTATGTTGTTGGATTTCATTGTATTCTGTTGTATTGCATTCTATTCTGTTATATTTCATTGTATTCTTTTTTATTTTATTGCATTCTGTTGTATTTTATTGTATTATCCTGTATTTCACTGCATTCTGTTGTATTTTATTATTTTACGCTGTAATTCATTGTATTCTGCTGTATTTCATTGTATTCTGTTGTATTCTGCTGTATTTTATGGTATTCTGTTGTATTTTAATGTGTTCTGTTGTATTCTGTTGTATTTTAATGTATTCTCTTGTATTCTGTTGTATTTTAATGTATAATGTTGTCTTCTGTTGTATTTTATTTTAGTCTTTTGTATTCTGTTCTATTTTAATATATTCTGTTCAATTATGATGCATTTTAGTGTATTCTGTTGTATTTTGATGTAATCTCTTGTATTCTGTTGTATTTTAATGTATTCTGTTGTATTCTCTTGTATTTTATTGTATTCTCTTGTATTATGTTGTATTTTAATGTATTCTGTTGTATTCTCTAGTATTTTAATGAATTATGTTATTACACTACATTAGCCTATTAACAACATCGATCTTTCTATCGTAGCCTATTAAAACCATCAAACTATCTATCGTAGCCTATTAACACAATGAACATTTCTACATTAGCCTATTAACACCATGAAACTTTCTACATTAGCCTATTAACAATATCAACCTTTCTACATTAGCATATTAACAACATGAGCCTTTCTAGCATAGCCTATTAACACCATCAACCTTTCAATCATTGTATTCTGTTGTATTTTGTTGTATTTACTAATATTTCATGGTATTTTGTTGGATTTCATTGTATTCTGCTGCATTTTATTCTATTCTGTTGTATTGCATTCTATTCTGTTATATTTCATTGTATTTTTTTATTTTATTTTATTGTATTCTGTTGTATTTTATTGTATTCTCCTGTATTTCACTGCATTCTGTTGTATTTTAT